>NC_056728.1:370338789-370638789 GCF_019279795.1 Protopterus annectens | reverse complement strand
AGTTTTTGTCTCTGAATCGCACTTTATATGCATTTAAATACAGCCAGTGCAGCTTACCACTATGACGACTTTGAATGCTGTTCTTAAAGTGCTTAGTTGGATTCAAGCACAGTTATGGAGTAACTATCATTCCTGTGGCTGCATGAAGCTTGCTTTCTGTCAACCCAGTTTCTATGTAAGATCATGCCTATAACAAAGCTTTTTATAGCACAGTTCATACACACACCTGGGGATTCATTAAAGGGCATACTGCACGCCCAAATGCCCTTCTCCCATGATGCTGTATTTTGTGATTCAGAGAATGTTAGCTGCTATGACAGAGACCTCAGTATCAGCTAATTTGCCTGCCTCTGAATCACAGTTCCTAAGTACTGTGATGTGCAGATCATTGCTGATTTGCATGTCACAGTAGTTAACTGGTGTGTCATGTAGACACTGGCGCCCCCCCCCCCTCAGTCACTCTCCCACACATAAATGCACAAGTACACATTCAACAAACACACACGCACACACACACACACACACACACACACACACACACACACACACACACACACACACACACACACACACAGACACACCACAGTCTTCACACCTCTACCTGAGTTTAGGTTCCATTAAGACAAAGGAGGTTAGAATACTCACTGGTGGCTAGTGTTTCCACAGACCCAGTAATCCCTGTATTGCTGTTGATGCCATTATGACAAAGTTGTATTATCCCTGATGGCTAGTGTTTCCCTCACATTCAATTTTCACACTGCTACTTGCCCCATTATGGCACTCTTTTATTATCCCTGGTGGCTAGTGTTCCACCCCACCCTCAATAGCTGTACTGCTGTTTTTGTCATTATGGCACAATTGTATTATCCCTGCTGCTAGTGGATCCTCCACCCCCAATCCTCGTTCTGCATTAAATGTTGGTATATGAACTCATGTTCACTACCACAAAATGGTGGAGCTGACTGTGCTTATCTGCACATCTGAGCAATTTACTGAATTGCCTGGCATGTACATTTCTTCCTGGAAGTGGTTCTGAGAGAGACACAGATAGCTAATTGGCATATGTCTCTCCCCCTAGACTATCTCATTAGCATACAGCATGGCACAGTTCCACTTGTCTTAGTGCTAGACCAACATGGCACACAGGTTAGGGCTGTTTATGAGTTTAAAAAGGTTACTGTGATAGGTACATAAGGTGTGTTTGTTGCAGAAATGTTTTACAAATTCTCCCATAATCATTATAGCTGGATTCTTACATATAAACCTGGCCACATCATTATATTTCTCATTTTCAGAAATAGTTGGAGTGCTCCGTGTAATACAAAGTTATTTGTGCATTAAATTGGTTCATTGAATTATATAGTTCTCTTTTTCTCTGATTCTTAGGCAAGTTAGGGTGGATAGGGTAGGATGTGATGCATATGTATTTTTTATCTAAGAAGTTTCATTGTCGAGACGAAAGTGCTCATCTTGGTCTATTCTTTGAATAAATTACTTAAGCTGTTGACCTGTGGTTGGAACCCTTTTTTGGTCAATTTTTGGATTGACCAAAAAATCTCAGAGTGCTAGGGAGGGAATTCTATTTTTTCTCTTATTGGTTTTTAATACGTTCATAACTTCATAGGTAGGTACTAGGCTATCTGCCCGAGGGCATTTATAAGCTGATTAATTAACTGATCCTCTGTTAAGCAGAGCCAATGAAGTGATCCCAGGGGTGTATTTTCTGTTACCCATCCACTCGTCAAGGTTTCTCTTGAAGAGTGTTAGTGAGGGGCTCTGCTTGACGTAATTTGGAATTTTGTTCCAAAGCATGGGGAGTCTCTGTGACAGGAATCTATCCCTCCAGCATGTTCTATTTATTGTTGCGGCGAGGTTTAGCTCACTAGAGCGCATGGCTCACAGTGACTTGGATTTCTTTAGGTACAGCATGTCCATCAATTCTGAGTTGGACATGGCTTTGTAAGTCAGGCAGAGATCACCTCTGAGTAAGTGATATGCCATTGAGTACAGCCAGAGTTTTTTCAGCCGGGCTGCATAGGACATATGTTTGAGGCCAGTAATCCTCTTGGAGAGGTATTTTTGTGGATTTTCCAGCTTTTGGAAGTGTCTTGTGAGGTACATCCCAAATAGGGCATTGTACTCTATGATGGGTCTAATGAGTGACGAGTAGAGGGGCACTATAACCTCTATTTCTTCATGCAAACCCTTTAGTAATTAGATGGGCCACATAGAAGGATTTCCTAACTACTTTGGCAATATGATTGTCAAAGGAGAGATTACTATCTACATGTGTCCCCAGATCTCTTATTACCTCTTCTGTATTAAGGAGGCTGCCATCTATGTGGTAATTCATAGGTGTTTTGTTTTTCCCAAACGGGATGACTATGCAGTTTTTGGAATATAGCTTGAGGCCATGACTTTGACACCAGGTGTCCGTCTCAGTAAGGCCCTTTTGGAGGATGTCCGTGTCAGCCAGAGAGTCAATTATGGCTCCCAGTTTGCAGTCATAGGTGAACTTAGTTAGCCATAGTCCTCCTGTGTTTGCTTGTACTTCTGAGAAGTATATGCTGAACAGTAGAGGTCCCAGGACAAGGCCTTGTGGGACACCACTTGTGACTGGTTTAGAGTTGGACCTGGATCCCGCTATTCTTACCGTGTGAGTTCTGTCTGTAAGCCAGTTGGCAACCCATCTCATGATGTAGGGGTTTATGGTCAGGCTGGTGAGTTTTTCTGTAATACCTGAGTGGGGAATGGTGTCGAAAGCCTTGGCGAGGTCAAGGTAGGCTGTGTGAACCACCTTTCCCTCATCTATGGCCTTGGTGACTGTCTTGAAGAAGTCAATCAGGTTTAGTAGGCATGATCTGCGCCCTTAACAAAGCCAAACTGGGTTGGGTCAAGTGTTTGCAGGTTCCCAATGTCTTTGTTAATGAGTTCCATGATGATGCGCTCCATAGCCTTGCAGACCAGACTAGTCAGGCTTATGGGGCGATAGTTACCATGGTCAGTTGTGGACCCTCCTTTGTGGAAAGGAATAACCGTTGCTGTGTGCCATTCTATGGGCACATAGCCTGTGGAGAGGCTGAAGTTGAACAGCGTGTTTAGGTGGGGTGGGGGGTTAGTTCATTCTGTAGTTTGTGCAAAATGCAGCCCGGGACATCATCTGGTCCCATTGACGCTGTGTTTTTGGCTTTTGAAAGGGCTGTTTTCACCTGTGCGTCTGTGATTTTTGGGACACTACACTTTTCCGGTATTGTTGTGGGCCCTTTTGGAGGTGAGAGGGGGGGTGAAGTTTGCACTGAATCTATCTGTCAGGATGTTGGCAGTATCAGTAGGTTCAGTATATTTTGTGCTATTTTGCACTAGTTCAGTGCATATCTGCGAGTTGACACTTAGATTCTTAACATAGCTGAAGAAGGCTTTGTGGTTATCTTTTGAATCCTTGGCTATTTTTCTTTCGAAGTTAGCCTTGGATGATTTCAAGAGGGACCTTAGTTTCTTACTGACACTGATCAGGGATGTCCTTCCTTCTTGGGATTTGCTTTTTTTTCTGAACTAGTTTCCTCCTTCTATTGTATAGCCTGTTTATTACAGGGGTCGACCAAACTGGTTTCCTTCTCTTAGAGGAGTGAGTCTTGGTTTTGGTAGGGATGGCACAATCCATGCATCCTTGTAGGTGCTCATAGAGTGCATTAATAAAGGTTTCTGCATCTTGGGCAGAGTTATCCTTTAGCGAGGGGGCTGTGAAACGTACCATGTCTGTCTTAAGTAAGGTGAAGTTTGCTTTAGAAATGTTTTTTACTGTGGTTTCCTTAGTTGGGGGGTGGGGTGTGGACATCCAGAGTGATTAGTTTATGGTCTGATCTAACCAGTGACCGGTTGACCTCCAGTGTGGAACACCTATCACCCATATTGGTGATGACTAGGTCCAATATGTTTTCACCTCTGGTAGGGGAGTTTACCAGCTGATTCAGGGTATTTAAGTTGATGAATTCTAGGAAGCACTGGGCCTGGAAATTTGTACTCGAGTAGCTTTCCCAGTGAATTGTAGGGTAATTGAAATCACCCAATAACAGGGTGCTAAGTAAGACCTTCATGTTTTCCAGTGTCTCCAGAAAGGTGGAGTGGTGGTCCTGGGTCATGGAGTGTGATCTGTAGCAGGCCACAATTTGCATTGCAGATTTGCCCGATGTTAGTTGCACATGGATGATCTCAGAGGTATCATGCTGTGCCACTAACCTGGAGGTGTAGGTATCCTTGATGAATATGAATACATCCCTTCCTTTTGTGTTTTGGTCCATGTTCTGTGGCCGAAACATGTGGTATGAGTTGTAGCCCAGTAGTGCTGGGGTGCTCTCTGGAGCCTTGAACCAGGTTTCAGTTACTGCACAGATGTCGACGTTCTCCATACTGAGGAGTGCTTTGAGCGTGTGCATTTTGAGATTTAAACTCTTGGCATTGAGTAGAATAACCCTCTGTTTTTTGTTAATTGTGCTGTTTGCAGAGGTGGGTTTGACTTCTCAGTCTTGCCTAAAAAATGCACTATGGGGGCAGCAAGAGCCTTGGCCAGTATTCGAAAGCCTAGGGATGACAGGTGCAAGCAGTCTGTTGCAAAGCAATGCGGCTCATCGAGCATGTCGTCCCAGGCTGACAGATACTGGATCCCCTTTGAATGACACCAGAAACTTAGCCAATTGTTGAAATTGATATTTTTTTCTTATTATTTCAAAATTATTAAGTATTTAATGGCTTGAAAGTTCTTACTTAATTACTGCCTTTACTATAACTAAGGAAGGAGTCATTTTAGTCATATTTGTTTTGTTGTTTTTATAAAAAAAAAAAAGAGTATGATGAAAGACATATAAAGATGTATTCTTCAAGGAGAAACAGTTACATGCAAATACAATTATGACCCATAATCACGAAGACCTGCTTATCATGCTTAGCATGTGTTAGGGAAGAGCAACAACAACAGAACAGTTTGCTATTCAGAAAACAGCAGCACATATCACAATTGGCTGTAAGACAAAGTTATCAGCAGAATATGCAGATGATCACATAGTTAGCCAGTCTTCATGCTAATGAAGCAGAAATCCTGGCTGAGCAATTCAGAAATGTATAAAACAAGTGCAAACACATCACAGTCACTTTAGCTCTGAATTCCAACACATGCTGGAATGCAGACACAGGAAAACTTTAAAAATGTCAGGGGTTAACGCAGTCATTATAAACCTGTATCGGCAACAGGCTCATACAAGATGCTGCTGCTGATGGCAGAGACCACCATAGAAGGCATAGGATGTGTAGAGCATGTTTGACCTATCATGGACTACATGAAATTAAAATACTAGGCACTGCAAGGTGGACAAGGATACCACACAGGAAACTGGGCCCCATCAAAAGCCTCATGAGAATAATGAAGAACCTATTCCAGTGGAACCTAATTTATGTGTAGTTTTATGTATTTTAGCTGCAAGGCCTTTTTATCAAACTACAGGAAAGAAAGTGGGGGTTTCACAGGCTTCTACTTCAAGAATACTCCATCAGTTCTTCAGTGCTATGCTTTAACATGTGGGGGAGAATATATGGTTTTATGCACTGCAAAGGAGAGATCTACCACTATGCAACATTTCTATGTCATAACCCATTTCCCTAAGATTCTAGGGGCCATAGGCTGCACCCATATTGAAATAAAAGCCCCACCTGGTGAACTAAGAAGAAGGTATGTGAACAGAAAAGGTATCACTCCATCAGCTGTGAGGTGGTTTGTAATGCACAAGGTAGCATCTATAATGTGTGAGCAGGCCACCATGGTAGTTTCCATTACTCCCACATATGGCACACCTATGACCTGCACTTAAGGTTTTTCAAGGGGCAACTTTCCACAAAGACTTCTAGAGAAGGATCCAGGATATGCACTAAGACTTTGGCTCATAACTCCTATGAAAAACCCACACAACCCTACGGAGAAGTTACAACACTGTACATGCATAGAGAAGAAATATCACAGAATGTGTATTTGTCCTGCTCAAATCATGGTATTGATGTATGAATAAATCTGGAGATGCTCAACAATATGACCCAGCCACCCCTGCCAAAATATTGACTGTGTGTGCCATCTTACATAATATTATATTTAGAAAACAGATGAAGCATTCTGGACCAGGACAGGGACTGCAGTTCTCAGCATCCCAGACAGGGGCTGCTGTAAAAGATGAGGGGTTTGAGATGAGGAACCAGCGGCTGGGGATGATCTTGGCAGACAGAGAAGTGCACAAAATTCTTTGGTACTGGCTAAGAGGCATCAATTTTTACATACACTCACCACCTAATTAAATTAAGAGCTTAGCAGATGCAAACAGCAACACTGATGCATACAAACAAACCAGGTTGTGCTTACTCATGCAATGGCTGGCTACTCTAAGCATCAAACATAGGCAACCCCAGGCTAGGATAATCTCAACACTAGTAACACAGGTGAGTGATGAATCTGTAACGAACAGGTACAACAGTACATAAACAGAAATAAATGTTAAATAAAAAAAAACAATGATATCTATACAGGAATATCATTGCAATTACATATATCCAGCAAATAGAGACACCAACTATGATGAATTCAAATGCAACATACTTTACACTTCCTGTGCATTCACTAGCACTAAACTATTACTCCAATAAAGAAACCTCATATAGTGCAAGAGCTGCAGGGTAGTCAAAAGTAGATACTTGTCAACTCATGGACAAATCTGTATTCTTCAACTTACAGTCTTGGTATGTCACTCGCCTGTGGTGTTAGCAATTATTAAACAGAGTTCGGTACTTCATGTTTCTTTTTGTCAAGGGTTTGATTCTAAGATGGTATCACTCACAGCTTATAAATGTTGATGTAATAATAAAGCATTGTTTACTAATTAAGCATAATGTACGTAAGGATAACACAGAATAACAAAAATATCATGGGGATGATGTCATATTTGTGTGTCACATTGTTCACATTAAGAATGCTATAAATAATCCCAAACTGATATTGCTCACATTATGACTGCTATAAATAATCGCAGAGTAAATGCCCAGAGGTGGCAATATATCATTTGAAATGTAACTGAGATGTCAACATTAACCAGCATTTGCTGGAGTCAGTGTGTAGCATGTGTATATATATATATATATCTATATATATATATATATATATATATATATATATATATATATATATATATATATGTATATATATATGTATATTTATGGATGAACACATATGTCCAAGTATTACTGCCATGTTTGTCTGTTAAAATGGACATTGAAGAAACAATGCATACATTTAATTGTAGACCATTTGTATGCTTTCTGTTATGCAAATGTGGTTCTCTACCTTTTCCATTTCTGCAAACAGGCTGGTTGAGAAGACATGGCAGGTGGTGCTGAGGGTAGTTCTCTAGGAGTCAAAGATTTTTGTAGGACTCCTTATCAAACATCACAGCCAAAAGCTCCTGCAGGCTGACTACACTTGGTCATAGTACAAGGCTGCGGCTTGGAATAGCTTAGCCAAGGCTGTCAGCCATGCAACTGACATCCCATGCAACATGAATAATACTGTAATTGTTATTGTTATTGTTATTGTTATTGTTATTATGGTGACATAAATAGGGAAAACTGGGACCGCCTTAGTACATGGAAGAAATATTATGATCACCAGTACACATCTCAGCTTTGTAAGTATAATATATAACCAGGCAGTACACTACCATGACTTGGCAAAACAAACATGTATTCATTATTATTTTTCTGTTATGTGTAGCTTCTGCAGAGATTGAAGGAAAGAGAGAGGTGCATCTGAAATGACTGCAATGTTTCAGAGAGGCATGGGGTAAGTATGGGTTCAGCAAGAGTAACTGCCATTTTTAATAGCATTGATTGTACAGTAATGCATGACTAAGAATACTCTACATTTTCAAACTGTACATGTGTACAATTAGCTCATGCAATATTGCAGTAATCAGCGATTAGGTAAATGAAGATGTCTGAACGCTCAAATTCAAACAACTGAAATTACTCTTTATGACTTAATATTTATTATTTTGTAATCAATAAGGTAGTATACCATTAACTCAGATGACATAAAGATTTAATGACATTTTCTGCATAACCCAGCTTACCTATGCTTACGTATATTGTACAAGGGTCATAATAGTGGCAGCCATGGAGATTATCCTTTAGTGTAACAGAAATGTATGGCCTCACAATCATATCTGGATGTGAAAATTCTAAAAACTATTAGGTTCATAGGTTCATAGATTAGTACTAAGCTAACTGCCCTTGTGAGTCATTTTAAGCCTAGTCAATTATCCCTTGTGAGACTCGAACCCCGTGCCTTGTGTTTGTAAGGCAAACACCTTAACCATTAGGCCACCCTCCCAACCCATATTGTGGGATATGTTGTAATTGGGATATGTTGTAATTGGGATATATTAGAATTACATAACACTTATGATATTTTTCTCTGCTGTCTCTCTCCTACACTATGTCTTGTTTTACATTATTGCATTTGAAATATCATTCCTTGTTTTAACATGATCACCACTATGGGGAGTCCAACCAGCTGCAGTAGCTAAGACAACTATCGCTCCACAAGTGGCTGTGTTATCTCCACCACAGGCAGCACAGGTAAACAGCACTTCTCGGACACATAATGTCTGTGGTGCCTGTGTTATCCCTGCCACAGGCAGTACTGGCATGCAGCATTTCTAGGACACAAAATGTCTGCATCTAGAACCCTTGCAATAATTGAACCACCTGCATCAGGTAGCTTTGCCCGGGAGGCTGGCTGATACAGTAGTGCCCAACAAGAGTGGTGCCATTGAAGGTGATGATTATTTCAGCTGGCAGGAACTGATAGGGCTAGTGGAGGAGATTATGGAGTGGGATTTCAGTAACCCACTTTAGCTGTATAGAAAGGATCTGGACAGAACAACCAAATCACTGACCCATCCAGCACTGATCCAGGTGTCTGGGACAGGAGACAGAGGTGACAGTTCTGACTGTGATAACTAGATTGCTACTGTATTTACACTAGATTGGGAGGCACCTTCAAATTCACATTCATCAAATTCCCAAATCATAGCATCCCCCAAACTTGTGTGTCCATCACCATTCCTGTTTTCTTGTATGCCCTGTATGTTTGCACTTGCAACCTGAACTACCCTACATACCTACTCATCTAATTCTTAAATACCTTCCCCAACCTTCCTCTATCTTTTAAAAAAGGAAAAGGGCAGCTGTGTCACAAAATAACTATGTTTTTGGTGCAGTATATAACACAACATTATTAAATTGTTGTTACACATCCTGTATAATGTGCCTAACCAAATTTACAAAATTGCTTGCAAAAATACAATTGTAGCTTCTGAAGAAGTGGATAGCTATGATGCTCTCCCATCACCATCCTGGTCATCTCTGAATAACCCCCAGTGGCCTATCCCCTGCTTGTTCATTTTCACCACTGCCCAATCAACCCCATTTTATAAATTTAATCTGGTCAAAACATTTATTCATACACCAAACACATGGCCAAAATTGCACGTAAAGAATGATATTTATGTCTTTCTCAGCATTTGCACAATGCTTGGCACTGAGCAGCATGCTACTGATACTTACTTAATAGTATCTGCTGTTTTCTTTGCTATGGCAAAACCTAATCTGATTCTGCCTTCAGCCTCACTCAGATGCTGCTACTCACACTCTGATGCTTAGCACCACTGTGCGACAGAAAGCAGTACCAATATCACTATGAGGAAACAGTCATTATTATATGTATAACAGGTTTGAGGGTTTAATGTACTCCTGCTGAGATATTTCACATATCCCTGCTGTTAAATCTGATCCACACCATATTCCTTCCTTCATATTTATGTCATGGTCTTTTCAACTGTGTGATTTTTGCTAACTGAAACATGACTTCCTTTGTGGTGTGGTCAGGTAATGCACAGGCCTGTAGCATACTGAGTAAAATTGGCAAGTGCTTGCATATAGCACTGTGTACAAAGTTTCTAACAGTTTTCTTTAGTATACATTTTACCTCATGAAGAAGTGGATAGATATGTTACTCTCACATCCCCATCCTGTTTATTCCTGTATTACTCTACTGGTGGCCTACCCTCTGCTTGCTCCCTATTTTCAACACATTCCTGCAAACCCCATTTAACAATTGTAATCATGTTATAACTGAGATTTACACACCACAAATGTCCAGAAATAGCTTCTAAACAGAAATCTCTGTTTGTATTGATCATTTCTATAATGTTAAGCATCAAGTAGCAAAGCCCACTGCTAATTCATATCCTAGGTTAAAAAAACTCAAAAAATAATTACGCATTCACTAATTCTCTGTCATCATTTATGAAAGTGACTTGCCAGCAGTGCTCTTCAGTAAGTGATTGTGACAGACTAAAAGTAGTATCAGTGGCCTCTATTACTTATATATGATTTTTTGGGTTCCACTTCATATCGTCGAAAGTTCATTTCATCGAATTTCAAAACAGCGAGACCAAATCATCGAAAACTCAAATCATCGAACACTCATAACATCGAATCTCAAATCAATGAAAACTACAAAGCAACTAGAAATAACATCCCACAGAGTTTTTACTATGTTTATGCAGGGGGCAAGCCCCCTGCACCCCAAAACCCCATGTATATTAAATATACCAACTCCAATGTCGCACTACAGTGGGCGAAAAAGGTAATTTCCTAACTCCTGGAAAAAGGTAATTTCTTAACCCCTGCAGAAATGTAGTAAACAGTGTCTGGGATGTTATTTCTAGTTGCTTTGTAGCTTTCAATGATTTGAGATTTGATGTTATGAGTTTTCAATGATTTGTGTTTTCGATGATTTGGTATCTCTGTTATGAAATTCGATGAAATGAGATTTTGACGATATGAAGTGAAACCGATTTTTTGTATCCCTGACATGAAGAGTCCATTATAATGCAGTGCATTTAATTCAGTTTTGTAAATGAGTATGGCAGTGTCTCACATTGCCCTTCCATTTGTGTTCCAGTGAACTGGTAGAATAACAGATGTAGACTAGTACTGATGAGTGATGTGCAATCTAGTAATTACCTTGCACATTGTATAAATATCACCTGAACTTGTCTGTGATGCAGACACAACCAATAGACTTACATGAAATGATCTGGAAATTAAATGTCAGAAATGCATGGGTGGCACTCTGGTGGTTGACATCTGTAAATATCACCAATCACATAACTGTCCAATATACCTTAATATGATGCACATAGATATTATTCCCTACCAAAGCAATTAATGTGAATTATGTGATGTATGTCATATTGCTACAGTATGTTTTTTCCTCTTAAAATATTTATTAAGATTTTCAAAAATAATTCCAGATATGACAAGATTTGAAATGTAATATATTTGAATAAAATAAGTCATGTTTTTAAGAACGAAAAAATATAACTATTTACAATATTTACAGTAAGCCTGATACCAAAGTAATAATAAATAAATCAGAACAAATATAAGAAATCTTAATAACAATCCAAAATTATTAAATTGCTAAAGAAAAGTATTCATTAAGGGCCCAAATCTTCAACCAATGATTAATTTTCAATTTCTGTCTTCTACTATGGATTCTTTAATTGCTGTGTATTTTATAAGGATAATGAAGTATTCACATTTTGATTCTGTAGAAATTTTCCAATTTCTTGTGATAGTTTTCCTTGCTAGAGCAAGTATAGTCCAGGATAGATAAGAAAAGTTTTTTTTTTTGAGTTTTCTGTTAAGAACCATTTATTTTGTTAAAATAAAGGTATCATTACATAACGCTTTAAAACAATCTTGGACTTTTTCCAAAATTGTGAGCCATATGACATTCATAAAATATACGTGGCAAATTAACTTTAATATGTTTATTACATCTCCATCATTCAATACTACTTTCCTTTCTCATTTTAGCAACCCTTTGCTGGAGTTAAAAATGATCTAAACAAACATTTGCAAGTAAATATACTCCAGTGAAGGGTCCAAGAAGTATTTTTAATAGAGCAGAATAATTGATTTGTGTTATGGTCAGAAAAAAAAAAGCTTCAGAATGTTCTTCTGAGAACATGTTCCAAAATTATTTAAGTTAGAATTATTGTTAGCTAGTACTGAACATATTTTAGAGATTAAATTATAAAATGTGTGATGTTTGTAAACAGTTGCAAATAAAATATGTATTAGTTCTGGAAATTCTGCACAGTTTGAGTTGGATAAGAGAGAAATGATGTTAAAAATACTTTTAAGTGAATTATATCATTATTATTTATATTAAGTTTTAAAGAAATGGAATCAATTAATGTGACTATAATTCCTTCAAGATATTGGTAACCATAGTAAAATGTTGATTTTTCTCAAGATTTAAGTAAATTAATTGGTAATTTAATATTTTTCTTGTTAATGAAAAGGGAATAAGAGATTCAAACAAAAATTATAGTTCAAGTTATTCATTATTACTTTTTTAAATATTTTTAGGACTGGATTTATATAATTAGGATTAGATGGCGAATATGTAGAAATTTGAATTTACTTACAAATATAGACCCAGAAGGGATTGTATGATTTAAAATTTATTAAGTGTAAAAAAATCATGTTTTTAACATTGAGCAAATAAAAATGTAATATTCTCCAATTGGATATATAGTTGGTATCAAACCAATTGAAAATAATTTTTATAATAACAGCTTTTACACAAGTTTCTATATTTGGAAAATGTACACCCCAGTATTTCAAAGACCTAAAGTGATGATTTATACTTAATCTAGATTTATTTGAATACAATAGAAAATGTATAAGTCATTTATCGTTTATATTTGTTTCTTATTAGATGGTAATATAAGAGACTGAGGTATAAATAATAGCTTTGAAAATAGTCATTTGTATAAATTGTAATCTATCTTCAATGAAACATAAATTTTATTCTAAGAATTAATTAAATTAAAGAAATTATTTTTCATAGCTGTAATTTATAGTCTCTTCTGTTTTGTTAAAAATATGAATTACTAGATATAGTAAATTAGTAAACTCTTTACCTAATAAGTGATTATCTGTATTTATTGATTTTCTTTATTAATAAGGAAGTAATTAAATTTTAAATTATTAAATTAGACATCTTTTGAAGATTTCTTATAATTTTCTCAAGTTTTTTCTAATGTTTTTGATTAATTTTTAATGGTTAAAAGGATATCATCAGCAAATAACATAATTTTGGAGTTCTATTACTGATTAATTTCTAATATTTGAATTTTTGTATTTGAATTAATAAGAATTACAAGTATCTCAATAGCTAATTTAAATAATAAAGGGGAAAGAGGGCATCCTTGAATAATTCCTTTTGTTAAATTTATCAGATTTGAAGTGTATGGATCTAATTTTAAGTATGCTTTATTATTGTTATAAATAGCCATTAACATTTTAATAAACTGTGATAGAAAGTCAAACATATGTAAAACTATAAATAAATAATCCCAATCCAATGAATCAAATGTTTTTACTATATCTAACTTAATAAATAAAGACATGAAAAAATAATATACATACATATATTGTTAGTATCTAATATATTTACATTCCTATTTTCTCTTTGTTACAACTTTTAACTGAAAATAATCAATTACATTTCAGAATTTTCAAATTAATATGGTATTGCTATTACAAAAGAATATATATCATTATTTTTAAAACTTCCAACATCTCCTCTTCCCTCTCTTCTCTGCAACACATTACTAAGAATTAAAAACAAATGAAAGAATGTAATATTGTTAGCATAACACATGAATACCATAAAGAGTGACAGAAAATTACTATTTAACTTCAAGTATAAAGATACAAGGAATTGTGTCAGATATTGACTTTTTGGAACAATAAATTCAAAGACTATTCATTTAGAACTACAATAAGATGAAAATAAGAAAACCTTTAGATAAGTCTGAAACATGTATATGTTGAATAATCAGTTAATAGTTAATAAAAACTGAAGTATCAAACACCTTTAAGTTATCTGAAACTATGAAAACACTTATATTACACATAAATATTGACATTGTCTTGATACTAGTTCAGAAGAACATTTTAAGTAAAAAAACTAATAACTGTTTTCCTACTATTAATATGAGCAAACCTTCTTAACTTCATTTAAGAATCCTATGTTAATACATGGAGAAAAGATAATAGAACATATAAAAAAACTCCTTAATATCTCTTTAAGTTTCCACACAAGAATGACTGTGCCAGAATTCTTATTTTTATTATAATAATTCTTAAAAAATGAACAACATTGAAATAATGTTTAGTGTTCATGTTAAAGTGAAATAAATTTACAATACTAATAATGTCTGCATATAAAAGGAAATAGAATACTATAATAATCTGTAGAATTAATATCATAGAATATATCGTGAACATCTCAAGTAACTCATGATGAATCTTTTGATATTACTGGGAATTTTACATAAAATAACTCACAGTGTTTAATTCAAATGCATTACCTGTAAAGGTTCTTATTAACATGCTAAACTTTGAAAGGTAAAATATTTTGGTGAAGACATCTTTGGGGTTTAATACTTGTGAATAACCATAGAGGAAACTATGTTTATTCAGAGCAGTATGTGGCATATTACTATCATTGTTTAGGAAATGTTTATATTGCCTTGTCAGATTTGTATAAGGATACAACTTTTCCCATCTTTTATACTGCTATAGTAAAACATTCTAATTTAGTGAACATATACAATTTTATCAGCACTATGCCTTATCAGTGGATTAAGTTTTATGTATACATATGCCCAAAACGCGTATAAACTAATATCAAAAACAGGAGAAAAACATACATGTATGTTATTTTTACAGTTTGTTCAAGCTTCCCAAAAAATGACAGTCAATAACTCCAAGAAAATGACTTTTTTAATATAGTACAATATATCTAAACTCTGTTTCTATTCTTATTTATGAAACATTCTAAAACCAAAATGAGAGGCTTATTCTTAAAAAAGATGATGTTATAATTATTATTACTAATATCTAGGAGAGTACAGTTACTTTAATTTATTAACTAGAAAGCAAAGGCATTGACCATGGCATACTTAAATGACTGAGTACAATAAGAAGAGAATACTATTAATAATTCTGCTTGACATTTTTTTTTTACCTCTAAGTATTTATCTGACAAGTTCATCTCATTAAACTTTTCCCTAAATACTCTAATAAATATACAAATATGACATTCACTAGAATACAATTGTATTTACATTTAGCTTATGTTCTTTAAATTATTTTTTCAAATACTATTCAGGAGTTTGAGATTGTGTGTTGACTTCTAGAAATGTGGCATTTCATGTCAACCAGCCATGAATGAGTTAACTAGAACTTCACGGTCTCTCACTACTCAGGTATTTACTTTCGGACAGCTGAATGGAATATTGACTTAACAAAGCCTTTTTTTCAATACATTGTTATCAGTTTTTTAAAGAATCTACACATTATAAGCTATGATCAACATATCTTCACTATGTACAACAATATCTTAATTCCCATTTATTTAAAATCAAAATCAAAGTAGAGAACCTTATTTTTCATTCTCAACATTTTAACTTGGTTTGCCACTGGTATTTTACTTGCACATTATCAGTTTTTATTATGCAAACATTATTTTATGCAGATAATTTAATTATGTGAAATTCTAAATCTTCTACCTCATGCATAAGCTTCATGCTGCTGAACAATCATGTCAGTTCAGGTTAGTTCATTTCATTATAATAAGAGTAGGCATAAGAAACTGAAGCCAAACTAATTTCTTTCAACAAATGCCACTAATATTCAATTATCATTACTTTCATGGACTAACATAGATCATACATGTAACTCTACCTCTCTTTCTCATTTCCCCCCCCCCTCCAATCTATCACAGTTCTCAATATCTATGAACAAGCACATCAAATGCATACATCTGCACCATCGCATGACACAATAAATGAACAAGGAAAAAAGACACAGAAAAAAAAAAAATTCCACCATCCACTAACATCACACACATCCCCAGTGAAACAGGAACAGAAACTGCCACCACAACATCAAAAAGAATATCAGTACATGACTAGAGTTACCCTCCAAAGCTCCAACTACTGCAATCTCACATCTCTCAAAAAACACTTCCAAACCCCCAAAGTCAATCAAGGCACAAAAAGGAATGTATTCATATGTAAAAATATACAGCCCATAGCTACATTTCAGTCTTTGCAAAGCTGTCAGTAATCATCACAGAAGAAACCACATCCCCACTGATACATTTGCATATTGAAGTTCTTTCTTAAGCAGGACAATAAATGGGAAGAACTATTCATAAGCTGAGTACTAAAAGCTTCAACAGCTTGATTTGAATCAACTGGCAAGTACAAGTAACAGCTAGATAGAGAAAAAGTCAGTATGAGCTATCAAGCGAGAACCCATACCTCACTACAACATACACTAGCAACAGAACACACAAGACCAAAATGGGTCGAATCAGACATGTAAATAAAATAATAATAATAATAATAATAATAATAATGATAAAAAATTAAAAATAAAACATATTTCCCACATCTCCCATCTATGAAACTGTCATGCTTCAATGTCTGAAATAACTCAAAATCCCTGTAGCTCCATGTCAAAATCTCCCAGAAACATTGCTACACTACATCAAACCTTTAGAGTCAGAATGCCCCCCCCCCAACAATGCAAAATACAGGACTCAGAAGCATATCCAGCAAAACACAAAACTTTCTTTAACATTAATATATAAATAAGAAGCAGGAAGGAAGGAGCAACAGAATCAAGTATAAAGCCCCCTTTCTTTGCATTTTGTATGAATCATATTAAAAGAGATAGTAATAAATAAACTATTCAATTTAATAAGCAAAGGTAACTTAAATATACACAGATAAATTTAACTAGTGAGTGGCTGGGAAGAAAGAGAAAGAGAGGAAAAAACTTTTATAGCAAGAAGAAATAGTAACAAGAATATAATAGTTATAAAGGAGGTAAATGGGAAATATCACTAGACATAAATTAAATAATATATAGTTATTCTTTTTTTGTTCAAATAGTTTTTATTAATTTCTAAAAATAGCAATAAATTAGTATGTGTGTATATTGAGTAAATTATAACAAACTATATACCATATTTACAATTGGCCTAAATAACAATAACAATCTACTAATAAATGTTTTTGTTACACATTAACACTCATTTCAACTTCACTATCTATTAGGAGAGGAAATAAAGCTAGACTTTAATGTTACAGTAAGATAAAGACTTTTCTTCCAAGGATTGTTGTTCCATTATTTAGGAACCATTATTGAGTCTGACTTTTATTTCCAGTAGCACTGTTTCTTCCAGTAAAATCAGGAATTCTTCAATATTGGGCTCTGAGGATGATTTCCATTTTCTTGTAATACATTTTCTAGCAACTGCTAACATGGACCAGAGGAGATATAAGTTATTTTAGACATTTCATGTGTTTCATTAACATTCAGCAAAATCAAAGTTAATATAAATGTGTCTGTGAAGATGGCTTGAAGGAAGTTAGTGATCTCATCCCAATATTTTTTGATTTTATTACAATCATAAATTATGTGGGAACAATCAGCTTTGCAACTTAGTGAACATCTCCAGCATAAAGTGTTTTGGGGAGGATTTATTTTAGCTATATTATTAGAAGTATAAAAACCTGTATGTAAAACATTTCTATGCGAAAATCATCCAAGATTGTATATTAGAGGTTAATTTGGTAGAGTACAGCAAATTATTTTTCTTTCACTTGATAAGTTAATTACATATCCTTTAGTAATGAAGTCCCAACATTTTTGCTTAGGATTAACTTTCTAATTTATTACGATTATGTATAATTTTGATGTTAAATTTGTCCCTTTATGAGTATTATAAACCACCCACGGTAGTGGTGCTGTGGTAGTGTTGTTGCCTCACAGCAAGACATTGTCCGATTCTATTCTCAGCTAGAGCGTCTTCTGTGTGGAGGCATGCGTGAATGGGCGCGTCTTCATTGAAGGATGTGCGTCAGGGCTGGTAACTCAGCATGTAAAAATCCACTACCAAACATTAGCGGACCGGAGTTCCACTGTGGCAACCCCTAACCAGGATAAGCCAAAAGACACAACAACAACATGAGTATTATAAACCATTTCCTGTACGAAGAATATTAATTTGGTTCAGTTTTAAAAGGAAGAACTATTGATTATTCTGCAAACTTCTTGAGAATAAGATAAAATACTTTGAAGAATAAGCCAATCTGAGGTTGGGATATCAAATATATTTCCTATTTGTTGTATATCTAGTACTGACAAGCTTTTTATACAGTGTTGCCAACAAATGAAGTTTTTTGATTCCCATTCATCAAAAATACTTCTATGGATTTTGTTAGATACATTTTTTTGCAATTCTGAAGGGAATTAGCACATCCTACCATAACTTTATATGACTGTTGGAATTGATGAAATATCTAAATAGATTAAAATGTAATTTACATCATTTAATTTAGTGGGCTTTGACATATTGTATTGTAGATTAGCACATATTATATACCATAATTTATTAACTTGATCATTTAGCAGTAGATTTTTTGCTAATTTGTTTTCATTTAAAAAGATGGTAATATGAAGTGTTTTCCAAGCAGAGGAAAAATCAGGGTCTATCCAGTTAATAACTATTTTGAAGATTGAAGCCTTGATATATGTTTCTAGATCCATGAAGTTGATTCCACCTAATTCCCAGGGTCAAATATGATGACAGTAGGCAACCAATTTCTTTTTGGGAACCAGAGAAAGTTGACTAATATTTTATTAATGTCTTTTAGGAGTTCCTTATTTGGTAACATGGGAATAGCTTGCACTATGTAATTTATTTTTGGAAGTAGAACCATCTTTATTAATTGTAATCTGCCCTCAAAATTTAGGAATAGCTTATTCCATTTTACTGTAAATGATTTTTAATGTAGTTAAAATATTTTTATAGTCTGTAACTACAGTTGTAGCAATGTTTTCACATATTGAAATTCCTAAATAATTTAAAGAGACAACCTGTTCCCCTATTATATGATTTGGAATTAAATGAGTAAGTTTTTTTATTCAAAAACATATAGTTAGATTTTGTATCACTTATACATAGGCCTGAACTATGAAAAAATGTTTTGGATTGTATATCTAATTCCTGTAAATATTCTTCTGAAACTTCCAGAGTGAGTAGAATGTCATCTGCAAAAAGCATGATTTTGGAGTTAAATTGACCGTATATGTCAATGCCTTTTATTTTTGAGTCTTGATGTATTACAGTCGCAAAAAGTTCTATTGCAAGAGCAAATAAAATGGAGGACATAGGGCAACCTTATTTGGTGCCTTTGGAGATTTTAATGGCTTCTGAGGTAAAAGGGCCAAGTTTCACATAAGCAAGATTATTTTTATATATATACTTTTTATCAAGAATATAAAGTGAGGAGGAAAATCAAAAATGTCTAAAGCTTTAAAGAGATAGTCCCATTTTAGTGTATCAAAGACATTTTCAATGTCGAGTGCTATTAAAAAGGCTTCTCTGTTAACTCTAGTTAGGATGGCTATAACAGTTATAATTCTTTGGATATTGTCATAGGTATGTCTATTATAGATGAATCCTGTTTGATCTTCATTTATAATATGTATTAAAGATTTTTTGATTCTGTTAACTAGGATAGACATGAAAATGTTGTAATCATTATTAAGTAGTGAAACTGGACTGTAATAACTACAGAGATTTGGATCCTTATTTTCCTTTAAGATGGGAGCAATTAATGAGTATCTCCATGAAGGTGGTATTAAGTTTTGGGCTTGTATCTCATTTAGGGTTCTGTGATAGAGCAATATAGCTGAAAATGGGAATATCTTGTATAATTCAATTATAATTCCATAAATTCCAGGAGCTTTGTTGCTTTTGCTTTCTTTAATTTTATCAACTATTTCCTTAAGGGAGATTGGTTTTTGAATATCTAGTTTTAATTTTTCTGGAATTTTATTTATGCTAGAAAAATGTATATCTAAATCTACTGGATTGGAATGCATATTATCATTCTATTGATAACCAGTGTAATGATACCTAAAGGCTTCAAGAATGTCACTAATGTCTGATATTGCTTTATAATTTCTTCCTTCATGTATAATTTTTGTAATATTATTTTCACTAGTTTGTCTTTTAACCTCATTGCTAGATCATGGGAATGTTTTGGTGACATCGAAAAATAATTATTAGTTTTTCTAGAGCTAGGTTAGTTTTATGAGTTAATAGTTCATTATATTTTTTTATTTAAATCTTCAAATATTTTTTTGTTTGTAAGTGAATCTTTTGATTCATCATTATTAGTATCTATGATTTGTTTTTTAAATATTATGTAATTCCAATTCCCATTCTTTTGTTTTATTTCTAAACCATGAAAGAATTTTACCATGAAGATAGGCCTTCAATGTGTCCCATAGTATTACTAAGTTTATTTCTCTTAGCTCATTGGTTTCTAAGAAGTATTGTATTTCAGAGTTAACCAAGGTTTAAATTGTTTTAATTTAGTAATATATGCCGGAATTCTTATTCTAAAAATTAATCTTTTAAAATCTGTTTCAAGTTTAAGGATACGTGAATTATGTTCTGATAAAGAACAAGGGATTATAGAGAAATGTATTATTTTCATGTTCATATCTTGAGATATGTAAATTTTGTCAATTCTAGTTTGAGTGTCAATTTTGCAATCTCTATAAGAAAATAGTAATGAGTTATTCTCTTTATATTTGTATGTATCAATTAGATTCAAATTCTCACTCCAGTTTTTAAGGACTCTCCCTATAGGAGTAAGAAGTTTTTTTTTTTTTTATTAGTGGTCTCCGAGCTATCTAAAATACAGTTAAAGTATCCTCCAAATATCAGGTCGCCCTTATAGACTTTATTAATGAGTGTTAGGTGTTTTCTAACTGTTATTATCCCTATACCAGGAAACCATTATGTATTGACCAATGTCCAAATTTTATTATTGAATCTTATTATTAAGATAGCTATAAGGCATTCTTTAGCTTCATAATTATAGATAATTTGAGGAATAATTACTTTTTTTCTTCCAAAGTATTAAAACTCCCCTAGTTTTTTTCTTGTATGAAGAATGAGATAAAATTATATATTCCATTGGGTTCCAGCTGAAATTATCATTTAATTTGAAATGAGATTCTTGGATAAATACAAGTTTTGCTTTGTTTAATTTTAGATATCTTATTATTTAATCCATTAACATTTAAAGTTAGTATATTAAATCCATCTAATGCTTTACTTGTGAGGTGATTAAGATTTGAAACATATTTCAATATTTTCAATTCTAAAGAGTGTGTGACTTTTTTATTTATGTAAGTATTAAACAACTTAATTAGATTAGTTCTTCCTTGTAATGTTGAAAGAAATAACTAGATTTAGGCCAGTATAGAATAGAAAAAAAGATAATGAAAATGATTAATTATAGATAACCCAACAAGTAAAAAAATAATGAATCCCACTAATCAACATGGAGTGAAATACACTCCTAATCTGAAAGAACAGAAACATTGTTATGTTATGTTTGAGCTCCAAATAGAAGTTCTAGGAGAATGTATGTTACTTGAAGTAAAGATAAGTTTCTATATTTGGTTAACTAATTATATAAGATTATTACAATTCAAAGAAGGAGATGAATATAAATCTCACGTAAATTTCCAAAACCCAATATCTAATGTGAAAATTTAGAATATATTTGATAGTAAACATACAAATTACAAATAAAGAATTCCTTGTGAAGTATTTACTAATTTCAATGTTAATCAAAAGGGAAACAAGTAGCTTAGCAAGAAGATAAGATTAATAATCTCCATTTATTTATGGCACATATATGGAAAATCAAAGAAACAAATTTGTTAAACTATCTATATTAAACCTGTGATCCATTAAAGACAAGCAGTAATAATCAGATGGGGTTGTAACAATTCACTTCGAATATCATGTAACAGATTATACATAACATTTTAGTGTAGTAATTAATTTATAATGAGTAATAATATAAATGTAGCTGGACAGAACATAAAGGCCCCAATGTCTGGTTAGTAAAATTAGAGTTACAAATAAAGAAAAGTTAACAGTTTAAATACTATGACAGTTCTAAAACCTTGAGACAAGGTCTTCTTTACTGTAATAGACAAATGAAAGATATGTGAGGTAACCAATTATGCCCTTAAACATCAACTGAAACTTATTGTGGTGAAGCATATACACCGGATTAATTAGTGAAATGAGTTAGTATTTGATATAACATATAACTATTTATGACTCCAGATGAACACCTAACGGATATTGTTTAAACATAATTATCTAATGAATTATTCAAACAGAGAGGGGTAAAATGTGAATATAAATGGTATGTAACATCTAGGAAAAGTCTCAATTTTAAGTATCTTTAATGTTAATATCTTAGGGCTTTTTCTCTCTTGAATCTCTAATGGCAGGAGATTCATAAGCCAGACCCTAATTGCATTATAAAGTATTTTAAACTTTGATTAGATGTCACAGCCCTGGAATCTAGAAAGGAGAGTTAAGACAGTAAATCTTTGATGGCTAGACAACAGCATCATATAAACAAATTACTGGAAAAATCACTCCCAAACCCCTAATTGAATGGGCCTAATTCTATGCCAAGTATCTTGCTTCTTGAGCAGGATGCCAATGCTTCGCTATCTGCGGAGTACCCATAATTGTATTCAATCTAAATCAATAATTAGTCAAATAAGCATCAGAGAGGGACCATCATGAAGACATTCACCAGAATAAACATGCCATTCCCTCACACCTACTGTATTCTCTTCAATCTTCAAGAAATAAAGAATAACTGATGTATAGTATTAGCAAAATTTTCATCTAAATCTCTCATGGGTCAATGAGTCAATATTTTCGTCCCAGTTTAGTGTTAATCACAAATAAATAAGTCAAACATGTTAATCAAATTAAACTTATAAAAGTTTTCTTTATACAATAGTTTAATAACTGATTTAGTAAAAACATGGAAATGTTGGGAAAAATCTGCTTCAACAATAAAATTATATGAAGCTCAACAGATGAATTATTGTACAAAGATGACTCAAGTTACTACTAAACAAAAAAGCCAAGTCAAATATGAAATAATAATTTACAAGAGAATGGATGATTAGAAAGGAAGTCATCACAACAGAGTTAATGGTGAGCTGGAGAAAAGTGAGGGATGACAGTATCTCCAGAACATACTGGACAGAGAATGTACACCAGGACAGCTGGAAATTCCCACGCTCATCTTTCCAGATAATTACATGCATTTTTATAACTGCAACTCTCTCTCCCAAGTATTTAACTTGTTGATATAACTTTGCTATAATTTAGATTTCTATATTATATAGGGAGAGACTGCACAACAGACACGTAGTAACAAGAAGTTAGTAGATATGTTCAAACCTATAGTCATCTAGTAGCTGAATATGTAAATCTAGGAAATAATTCTATAGTAATTGTACATTAATGTATAATTAATTTAAATGTCTGAAAAGAAAGAAGCCTAGATATATGTTGTTATGAAACCACTAGAAATTGAAAAGCATAAATATTAAGAGTGAACTATCCAACATAAACTTAGAAGAAAAAACTCTAAACTGTACTTGTCATTTCTCTTATATAATGTTTGACTATATTCACCTATTCAGCATTTCAATAACACTGTTTGAGTCAAAAAAGAATATCATACAACAATTATTTACATTTTAATATATGTCAAGTCAAATAAGTCTAAATGTGTTATGAAGTGTTAAAAAACATATTACTTTTCCCCATATGAATCAGTGCTTATTTATTTGAGGAGATCACCAGCTAGTGGTTGTACTGCAAATTTGTCTCAGACTACTACTAAAATCTAATGTATTTAAATCTATTAATTATAGATGTAGTGACTTGGCTGATTATATAGTCTATGTAAAATAAAAAAGAACAGAACAAAACTTATTATATATATTCTATGAGTGTCCGTATACTTTATAGAGTAACAACTTCTCTTCTCACATCACAAGTACTACTATATGTTATTTACAAACTTTACATGTATAAGCAGGTAGATTCAATGTAAGACGATAATGAAAGTTACTTTATATGCAAAATATCCTCTCATTAGGTTGCTATTAAATAAGTATCAATTCAAATATACTTCAATAAACTAATCACTTTTTTCCTTTCCTCTCCCCTCTCTTTTCGTTCTTTGACTGAGTGCCTGCCAGCTTTTGTTATGCAGATTTATTGCCATTGTGCTATAACCATATGCTATGACACACACAGCAAGCATCACAGAATAACTTCATAAATGTATGACATCTTGAAAACTGCAGTATATTTTGTACTATCAATGACACAACTATATGTCAGAGAAAAGTGTCTAATAATTTTATAACTGTGATGGATGATTAATACTTAATGGAGTATTATTTGTTCTTAATGGTATTAGAGTTTGAAGTTTTGCTGTTAACGTTTACTGCACAAGTTATTTTTTTATTTTAATAAATCAGTCTGTGTACTAAACTGAGTGAATTCATCTGGCCTGGAACTTGTGGTGTGAGGTCTGGTCTGTTCTACAATGTTGTGCTTTATCTATCTGTGAGCCAGTTGGCAACCCAGCAGGTAATGTAGGAGTTTATTTCCAGTTTATTAATGTTTCTATTATGCCTGACTTGAGGACTGTGTCAAAAGCCAAGTAGCGTGTGCTGTTTTCCCTTCATCCATTGTTTTGGTGATGTTTAAAAAAAATCCACCAGGTTGTAAAAGCACGACCTGCCCTTGACTGCCCTTGATGAATCCAAAAATTAAATGTGTCAATTATTTGGAGTTTCCTTATGCCATTATTGATTAGTTCCATGCTAATAAGCTGGCTTGGCATATGAGGCTGTTCTGACTTATCAGTCTGTAATTGCCTAAGTCTGTGGAAGGTCCTTCCTTATATAGAGGAATGACTCTACCTGTTCTTCATTCACTTGGTACAAAACCTAATTGTGGCTGAAGTTGAAAAGTATTATTAGGAGGGTGTCTAAATTGTGCATCATGCTATCTTAGATACATGCAAGGATATTATCAGGATCAATCAATATTGCAATTTTAGATTTGTATAGTGCTTTTAAAACTTGGCCTTGTGTGATAGCTGGAGGCTTGTCAGTTTCAGGTGTGTCTTGTAGAAAAGAAGGAGGAAAAAGAGGGGCAAAGTCTGAGCTAAACATTTTGGCCAGCAGGTTAAGAAAATCTTCAGCATAAGTTGAGGTAACAATTGACAATCAGCTCAGTGTATTGTTGAGTAGTTTTTTCAATGGAATTTACTCAGTTTCATTGGGATTTGAAGTTTGCCAATGTATCACTTAGGACTAGGCTTTTTGCCTTAGAGAAATTTCTAAAGGTACAATTGTTGAAAGGGGTGTCTGGTTTCAGGTTTATGTCATAGGAGTTGACTTTATGGTCAGACTTAACAAGTAATGAAAATATGCAAGGGATGGTGCTCTGATTGTAGTGCACAGGATCCTGGGCTCAAGACCTGGGAATGAAATGCATGGTAGTAACACACCACTGGCCATTTCACACAGAGCTAATCGGAGGAGGGGCACTGAGCAAAACTCTGACCTGTGATATATAACATTAAGTATCCTGTTTTTTGCTTAATTGTATTAGTTATTGCTTTTTCTAGATATTTATAGCACTTTCATTGAATGCTGCATACTTTTTACTATATTTATAACTATAAACTAATCTGCATAGTTGTATTAAAATTAACTGGAAATTGTTAAACACCTGTTTGTTTGTTCTGATTTCCTGCCAAGGAGTGTATCATATAACTGATTTGTTTGCAGTTAAAAGCATTCTCTAGATTCTCCTTGCTCCTTTGTCAGTTTAAAACTTTCATTTAAAGGCTCAATGCTGTTTTTTCTGTTGTAATAAACATTTCTGTAGTGTTTTTTGCCTAAGTAGTGTAGGTAGTAGCTGTAGCATTGCCCGTATCCAGGATTGTATTTCTGGGCTTATTTGTTGGTTTGCAGAGGCTGTGTGTCTGATCACATTTTCTAGGCCATCCTAATTTAGCAAAAGCCATTTTACATTTTAATGAGAGTGTAGTGCTTATAATCATTGGCTGATTGGGTTACCTGGACTACGGCTTGGAGTAAGCACCTCATTGGTTCTTTCAAGCTTTTTTAAAGTTGTTTCAGGTTTCAACCTTCTGTTACTTAAGTTCCCTTGTGAGTGATTCTGCCATTTCACACAGAGCTAATCAGAGGACGGGCACTGATCAAAACTCTGATTTGTGATATATAACATTAAGTATACTGGTTTTGCTTATTTTATCATTTATTGCTTATTCTAGATATGTATAGCATTTTTATTGTCTGTTGCATACTTTTTGCTGTATTTTATAGCTATAAAATAATCTGCACAGTTGTACTAAAATTGACTGCCTCACAGGGCCTGATAAATAAGGTTTTGATTGTCACACTGTTTGTAAATCTTTTCTAGCAAGTTTCACTGTGTGTAAGGTATTAACTGGATATGTTCTCCATTTGTTAAACATATGTTTGTTTGTTCTGATTTCCTGCCAAGGAGTTTATCATATAACTGGTTTAGTTTCCCACCCTCCTCCCTATTGGTGTCTTGTTCTTATACATGGTGGCTTTGTAGTTGCCTGCCCCTACTGTAAAATTTGATCTGGGACACTCCACCCAGTCTAGTGTCATTATCTCATTCTACCTAATACAGAAAGAACATTTGAGCAGGCCAACCCACTTTATTTCATAACCTTGAATTATCTTCTGCTCCTCCTTTTTCCCTTTCCACTTTACTAAAAAAAAAATAAAAAAATAAAACAAACAAACAAAAAAATGTTTCTAGAATCTCCCTGTGTTCTGACCGAGTGTGTTTCTCAGCTGATGAGTATAAAGTTTGGCACGTTTTAACTGTTCAGAGGTGAATAAAACAATAACTGAATTCAGTCCAGAATGCATTTTGAATAAATTGCATTTATTTAAACTGTGTTTGCTTTAATACGGCTACACACTCAAGTGTGCTAGCTTGTACTGCACTTGAATTGTTTTAATGCTGTTTTAGCTGCTTTTCTGTAAAAAAATTGAAGCTTGTTTCCTGCCTTTCTTGTAACTAGTCTAGTCAAGATACAGATTTGCTGTATCCAGGACTGTTTGTAAGCTTCTGAGTGGTGCCAAAGTCTGCTCTTCAAATTTTCCCTTAGATCTGCTAGTTCTCTGCTCTCTTGCACTTTTACTAGCTTATTAGTCTAGCACTTTACCAGACTTCTTGTAGCAATTATTGTAGCAAATAAAAGTGCTACCAGCACTAAAAATTCTACAAGGAAACAGCTCCAGTACTTATTATTAATGCCTATCCCTCCAGACATGTCTAAAGGTCAGTCATCTGTGCTTTCTCCTATTAACCTGGTGAACCTGGGCATCCTAAGGCAATGTAGCAACTGCCTCATGTACACTGACAACCCATCTCCTCTTACCTCCTAACACTCAGACTTGTGACAGATGTACTTATATATCCAAATTGGAAGCCACACACTCTCCAGCCAAGACCGTAATAGCTGGTCAAGAGGAGAAGGTCAACACTTGCACCACACCACATGAAACACATTGCCATTCAGAACACACACCAGCACTGCCTTCACATAAAATCACAAACCACACACCCACTTTTGCAGAGGCTCTCAAGAAAAATCTACCCAAACAACAGAGACCTCCAAGGCAGAAACGCACTTGACCAGCACAACACAACACTAATCACGAGACTTATAACTCTCCAAAACATTGTGGCACTTAACCAAAGCCCCTAAGGCAAAACAGCATGCCCAACACACTAATCATAGGTGACTTGATAGTGAGGCACACTGATGTCCCACTGATGTCCCACTCACTAGGTTGACTAAGGAGAAAGTAACAGTCAGCTTCCTGTCAGGCACCAGGATCTGCCACATAATGCACATACTCAGGTCCCTCAACAACAGGTACAAATAAGGCTCTGTCATTGTACATGTGGGTGTGAATGACCTGAGACATACCTCCATGGACTACATGAAAAGAGACATGGAGGAGCTCTCAGATTATGTAGCCCAGGCAGATATGACCCTAGCCCTGGGCAGCATCCTACCATCACCCACATTGATACCACAGTACAAGCAGAAAATGATTGATTTCAACAATTGGATAAGTTTCCGGTGTCATTCTAAGGGGATCCAGTATCTGTCTGCCTGGGCTGACACGACTGACAGACCTCAATGCTTTGCCAGAGATGGCCTGCAACTGTCACACCTGGGATTCTGAATACTGGCCAATGCTCTTGCCACCCCTATAGTGCCTTTTTTAGGCTGTGGTCCAAAGACCAAATTACCACTGTAACAGCTACAAACAAATGCAATCTGAGAGTCATGCTGCTCAATGCTAGAAGTCTAAATCTCAAGATGCACTCACTCGAAGCACTCCTTAAAATGGAGAACATTGACATTTGTGCCATAACAGAGACCTGATTCAAGGCAGCAGAAAGCACCACTGCTCTATCAGGTTATAACTCATTCCACACCTTTCGGCCCCAGAACTTGGACTGAAGCTTCAAAGGTGGTAGTGTTTCCATATTCATAAAGGATGCACACATCTCCAGACAGGTAGCCCAACATAACACATCTGAGATACTTCATGTGCATCTAACATTTGGTAAGACAGCGATTCAGGTCATAGCCTGCTATAGGTCCCCAACCATGTTCCAAGACTCACACTCCATGTTCCTAAGCACCCTGGAGGATATTAGGGTCCAACCTAACACTCTCATACGGGCGACTTCAACTACCCCTCCATTAATAGGGAAAACTTCTCATGTACCAATACACTTGCCCAAAGTTTCCTGAAACTCAATAATTCCAATGCCATGGACCAGCTTGTTCTTACCCCCACTAGAGGGTAGCAACATCCTTGACCTGGTCATTACTAACATGGGTGATTGTTGCTCTACACCAATAGTCAACTCCCCCCTGGTTAGATCTGATTACAAACTAGTCACATTGGAAATCCACATCCGTCCCAACCCCGTGCAAAGGTAACCACCATGAAAAACTTCTCCAAAGCTAACTGTGGGATCCTAAAAACAGAGGTGGCTAAATTCACGGCACCCGTGCAAATGCAAAATAGCTGCATGACCACCAAATCATACACCAATGCACTGTACGAACATGTAGACAAATGCATGGATCTCATCATACCCAATAGAACCAAGACACACTCCACCAAAAAAAAAATAGAAGCCAATCTGGTGTCCCCTGCCATAAACAAACTCTACAACAGAAGAAGGAAACTGATGTGGTATAAGGTGAAGTCCCAAAACTAGAAAAATTCCCTTATCAGTCTCAACAAAAAATTGAGATCCCTCATCAAATCTTCTAAAGCTAGCTATGAAAACAGATAGTAAAGACAACCACAAGGCCTTCCATATTTATGCAAATGATCTCCATGGCAATACCCAGATTTGCTCTGAGCTACTGCGCAATGGTGCCTCCTATACTGAGCCAACATATATTGCCAATATACTGGCCAAAAGATTCAATGCCAACTTTACCTCCCCCCCAGTGGACCAGTCACAATACCAATAGATTGTCAGGAACCCCAGTATTACTGCTGCAGAGGTTAAAACAGCACTGTCCGATGCCAAGAATACAGCTTCTATGGGACATGACAATATCCCTGGCTGTGTTCTACATGTTCACCTCAGGCTCTGTCCCTACCAAATGGCACACTGCTACAGTCATCCCTCTCCACAAAGCAGGAGCAACTACAGACTCTGAGAACTATCTCCCCATTAGCCTGATGAGTCTGATATGCAAAGCAATTGAATGCATTATCATGGAGCTATTAAACAAGAAAATCTCCAAACTCTGGGTCCCACACCGATTGGTTTGGTAAAAAGTAGAACTTCTTTGAGCCAGTCAACAGAGCTGTAGATAAAGGCAAGGTGGTTCATACAGCCTACCTTGATGTGGCCAAGGCCTTTGATACCATTCCCCACTCAGGAATCATAGAAAAACTCACTAAGCTAGGCATCAACCCCTATATCACTAGGTGGGTTGCAAACTGGTTCACAGGTAAAACTCAGAGTGTAAAAGTAGCTGACTCCAAGTCAGACTGCCGACCAGTCACTAGTGAAGTCCCACAGGGTTTGGCCCTGGGTCCTCTTGTTTTTGGTATCTACTTCTCTGAAGTCCAGGCTAACACGAAGGGACTCTAGCTGACAAAGTTCACAGATGATTGCAAGTTGGGAGCTATTATTAACTCCCCGACTGATGGTGACATCCAACAGAAAGGTCTCACTGAGACCAACGATTGGTATCTGAACCATGGCCTTAAGGTCAATACCAAAAAATATGTCATCATCCAGGTTCCCATGAATTACCATGTAGATGGTAGGCCACTGAAAACAGAAGGTATTATAAGAGATCCGGGAACACAGGTTGACAGCAACCTCTCTTTTGACCACCAGATTGCCACTGTGGTCAAAAAGTCCATTTATGTGGCACATCTCATTACTAAGGGTTTTGCATCCAGGAAGAAAGAGGTCATTGTCTCCCTCTACTCTTCCCTCATTAGGCCAATCATTGAGTACAATACCCCATTTGGCATGTACATCACTAAACACCTGCAACAACTGGAGAAGCTGCAAAAGTACCTCACAAAGATTATCCTAGGCCTTAAACATTTGTCTTATATGGACAGACTCAAAAAAACTCAAACTATTCTCTGTCTCATATCGCCTACTTAGAGGTGATCTCTGCTTGACTTACAAAGCCATGTTTGACCCAGCTCTGTTAGAAATGCTACATCTAAAGAAATCCCAATCCCTCCATATCACATGCTCCAGAGACCTCAACTTCATTACCACAATCAACAGCACATGCTGGAGGGGTAGCCTTATTACCCAGAGACTGCCCATGCTATGGAATAGACTTCCCATACATGTCAAGCAGAACACCTCACTAGCCCTCTTCAAGAGAAATCTTGTCGAGTGGATGGGAAATAAAAAATTTACCCTAGGGATCATTCCAGTGGCTTTACTCGACAGAGGCACAAACTCAACAGGGAACAAAGGTTGGGTGGCATGATGCCAGGGTAATACTATGGACTAGGCTTGTAAAGGCTCCAGGGCCATTAGCCTAGTAAACACCTATGAGCCTATAAACCTATGAAGATGTGGCCATATTAGTAAGGACAAGAAGCAAGATGTTGCTCCTCCAATGGACACTGACTGATTGTAACAGTGCATTTTTATTGATAAGACAATGGATTTCTGTGCTTGTGCAGTACTGATGATGTAGCTTTTCCATTTTAGAGTTGGATAGTTTAGACCACATAGGAAAATGGTTTGGGATTTAATACTGAGTGATTCCAGTTCATGTACATAGGTGTAGTGAATTTATGGGTCTTAGAGTAAATTCTGTGTCTAGCTAACATATCATATGGGACCTTTCAGATGATTATTTGGATGGGAAAAAGCCCTAGTGCATCATTCCACTTTATCAGCCATGATGCGAGTATCTTCTGGATGAAGACTGAGACACCACCTCTGCTTTTCCCCTCCTGCACACTAGCTAGTTTAAATGTGTAGGATATATTTTAACCCTGCAGATCCAGAGTGCTCTCTGCCAGTTTAAACCATATCTCAGTCACTATACAGATGTCTACATCATCCAGGGTGAGAAGGGCTTGTGGGGAGTTTCTTGGTTAGGCTTCTAACATTGATCAGTAACACCTTCAGATATTCCTTTGCACTGTCCATTATTTTACTAGGTTTATTAGGATGGCATTGCCTTAAAAAAGGCACGATGGTGGTGGATGATGTCTTTTCTAATAAACGAAACCCTAGAGTGGCCAGAGATGTCTTTTCAAATAAATGAAACCCTAAAGGCAACAGATGCAGGCCATCCCTGTAAAAACAACATGGTTTGTCAAAATCCTCCCAGGCTGTTAAATGTTGGACCCTCTATGAATGACACCAAACACTAAGCTAGTTATTGAAGTAAAGCATTTTTGTTTGCATTATAATTAATATCATCATGAAAGCTGTTCTCACACTGCTACTGTTTAATTATGAGATGCTGGTAAAGGCAAATAATTTGAATTTAGGTTTAAATAATTTCAAAAAGTTTGTCTCAGAAACTTAAAAGCCTTAAGTTAACATTAAATACAATGATATACGACTGCAGTTCTTTTATATGCTGATAACTATGTAATGACACAAGAGGTTAAGTTAGAATGTGCCTGTCTACAACCACAAACACACACACACACACACACACACACACACACACACACACACACACACACACACACACACACACACACACACACACACACACACACACACACACACACTAATTTCTTTCTCAAAGCTTATTTGTACTTACTTCATATTATATCACAATGCTTATGTTACCTATCAAAGCTGACTACTTTCTTCTCCTTCTTTGATGGGAATGTATACAACTGGTGGGTCTACAGAGGCAGAAATGTTATAAATAATTTGGAATTGAGCTTGTATAATTCCATTACACTCTTTCATTTGAGTAGAATTCATCTCAGAGATGTTTATTTTGTAAGTGCTTAACTTTACAGGGCACTCAGCTGCAGCAGGATCAGCAAAGGAAAGGGATACCCAGCCCCCTACCAGAACCCTGGTCCAGACAGCCACACCCACAGTTGGGTTCAGAGGAAGAACCACCTGATTACGTCCCTGTAGGCAGACATAGGTGTGCCCAGTATGCCTTGGCCTTGGCCAAGAGACAATGCATAGCACATGCACAGACAACCTAGGGCCCTAGGGACTGACATCTTACTCCGACTGGCATACATATAGTAAAAATGATGCCAGTCAGTCCACACAACCTGCACCTAACCATGTATTGGCTGTGCACTGTGTGCATCAGACAGAGTCAGCCTGTCAACTGCTGCATTGGCAGGATAAGTCATTCACCTATACACCACTTGTAAGGAGTACTAGAATATGCTAGCATATGTATGGACCAACCACTTGTATATAAGGGAATATAGTGGGCTATTGGGCTACTTGCATAGATCTAACAACCACTTGGGACAATAGGTACTCTGTCCAATAGTATGTGCTCCATAATATTCATTAGGCCAAATGGCTGGAAAATCCACCACGTTATTCAAGAGGAGCTAGCAAACAATGGGGTCACAGGTTAGTCGCACGACTGTCTATGCAAGCAGAGCATGCGCTGGTTGTCCCCCACCTCCAACACATCAGTGTTAAGACACAACTGCTGTAACAGTAAGTCTGCAGTGATATATCAGCAGACCAGACAATTCAAGGGCTGTGACATAGAACCTGGCCACACATTGTATTTTCCACATAATGCAGGTACGCCAATGTATGTCTGTATGCTGTTGATAGTGTAAAGAATAAAACCTCTGTATCTGGTGGCTGGTGTGGCTCACTGGGCTAGGGATGATGGCATGGGTAATGGTGTTGATGGTTTGAATCTGGCAGCATCTAGATCTTTTGTATGTGAGGTACTCGTATGGTGGTATTCCCACAGACTATCATACCCCTCAATCTGTTACTGCAAGAAAGCTGGACAAAGGCAGAAAGAATGGGGGGGGACTATAGACAGACATTACACATGCTCTGATTAACTTAGGAGACTAGTTTAACAGCAGGTTGCAACAGAACAGATTAGCTATAGGAAGTAAAGGTTGTCACTTAAGTGTGTCAGTAGTTACAATTCAGTGGGTGCATTTTGCAGTATTGTACTGGAAAACCACAAATGTATGAGGAACAGACCAGACATATGGGGAGAAATGCTAAAACATGTACAGTGAGAGGTATTAAGGCTGTCAACCTGGATGTCATGTTACCTCATGTACCACAGTCACACACTAAGTACAACAAACAGCCATGGAATGCCTTGGACAATTTTAGGGAAGTGCTGTACTGTGGAAACAGCTGCAGCAGCCAATGTCTACAACACCCAAAATCCCAGACCAGAGTACAGGTAGCTCTGGCCTGGAGTCAGCCTGTAAGTACTGGCAGTCACAGTGGGCATGCCCCTACACTTAGCTAACTTGAGTGCAAGTCTGTTGCGTCTTCCTCACAAAGACTTGCTATGTAGAAATATGTCTGTACATAGAGACAGCTATGTATACATATCTGTCTGTCCCTATCCCCTTCACACATGATTAGTGGCATATATAGATATGATACCAATATATATATATATATATATATATATATATATATATATATATATATATATATATATGTATATATGTCCACCTTGTAATCTCAAAATACTGAAATGTCAAAGTTCAGTATTCCAAGATCACAAAATTAAAAACCCATAAGTCCGAACATTCAAGAAGCTGAGCCTGAGTTTTCCGAACCTCGAAATATCGAAAAAAGTGAATGCGGCTTTTTTTTACTGATATGCACCCTACCCCTTTCACAATAGAAGTATGCACACTGCAACACGAACAAAAGCAGTTACAGGCATTCCGTCCATGTCAACACCAACAAATCCAGGTATAATCATTCCATCCATTTCTGTTCATTCTATACATTAACATCACACCACGTGATGCATAAGGTAGTGCTGCCAACCTCCCACACAGGAATAACCCCCGACATACAGTACAACCATGCACTAACACTTACATTTGCAGGACCCTAGCCACAGCCTTTAGGAACTTCATCCTAGTGTAGTCATCCCTGGGTGCAAGCACAGATTCAAACTGTGCATGCCTCTGCATCAAGCGACATCTTTTAAGGGACAGTGAGCACCCTATTCCTAAACAGTTTCTTGACTCCTCCACCCTGTCCTGCTCCAGCGCCAGTGTGTGCATCAGGACAGATAGGTTAGTGGCCTTAGACCCCAGTAAACACTTCAGCCGATGATGCTACACCTTGACTATGTTCTGTGTATGGGCAGAAACAAAGTGCTGAGATCATGCACATTCCAGAATGAAATGGGGAATAAAGGGGGGAATCTGCAGGCTGCAGTAGACCATGTAGCGAACATCCTCTTTCTCCCAACCACATACCAGTCCCTGAAATACTTTATAAGCTCCTTCCCCTCTGGTGGAAAGAACTCTTTCAGCTCCTAAAATGCCTGTAACACATCCCCTTCTGGCACGAATGCAAGTGCAATCAAACACTTGACTGCAATCTGAAATGGCATGCTGGTGTAGTAGAGATGAGCTAGCCCTAACTGCTGCACCTTGCACCATACATTTCTCTTGAAATGGAATAGGCACCCTTTAGACTTCTCACAGTTGATATTCCACTGGATGTTCTTCATATCAGCAATCTCAAAATCGCACAGGACGTACTGGAGTGTGGTTTCAAATCCATGTTCAGCAAACAGGGAAAACAGACAGTCCCACATGAAGTTTTAAGCATGCAGGGACTTTTTGATCATCAAACAATACATGAGTGGTACTGATTTACTGTACCCTCCATAATGTACCAGCCCATGTATGCTGTACAGCTGCCTGCAAATCACCCCTTTGTATAAAACATGCCATCCATCAGTCAGATGGTTGCACGGCTCAAATCGAAAAGATTGTTGACTGTGCTGAACACTATCACTACATGCTCCCCCCACCATCAATCATCCACTTTTCCAGGAACATACTAGTCTTGATGGGGTAATCCTGGACTTAAGTGTCCTCAGTGTTATGGCAGGGTCAGTTGCTACAGTAGACACCTTCTGACGCCCCTGATCCACTTGTTGCAACAGTGCACGCCTTGTCAGCAAGTCGGGAAATATATCCATTGATGTGGATGCTAAAGCATCCTCTACAAGCAGACAAGAGGCATCCCTGGAAACAGCAGCTCTGTGCTTCAGCTCCACACACATGGCATACCTTTCAATGTCAGTTGGATCCCCTGTGTGGTTGTGCGCTGCTGTTTTTAGGAGCCGTTCACCAATGTGAACGCATTCTGTTGTCAACCTCCCTTTACATTTCCATGCCGACTTCCATTTGCAGCACCAGTAGGTCCTTCTGCTGCCCCACATTTCCAGGTGATGCACATGGCCTTCCACTATCAAAACAAGATTCTCCTGCTGTGACAGTGTGGTCTGGTGGAAGCTCCCTATGGTTCCTGGTGGTTCATACGCAAATGCCGCAGACGCCATTTTTCTTTGGGTACTGTGTACAAGCTGTTAAAGGTATACTATGTCCTTTTATAACTTTTTTGTGGTTGAAGTATGCGTGATTTTGGACTTATGGGTTTTTGTTTTTGTTTTCTCAGAATACTAAACTGCGAGATTTCAGTATTTCGAGATTACAAAGTGGACCCATATATATATATGTGTGTGTGTGTGTGTGTGTGTGTGTGTGTGTGTGTGTGTGTGTGTGTGTGTGTGTGTGTGTGTGTGTGTGTGTATCTTCTTATCTTCTGGAGCTGTAAGGAAATCTTCAAGCTCTGCTGTTCCTTAAGAGTGCAACTTGAAAAAACTGGATATGCAAAAACCACCCTCCCCTGGGAAACAATGATTTTGCACATAATTCCTAGTTCAATTAATGGAATGCACAAGCATATCTTAGTTACAGTATGTGCCCTACTTAAATTTTATATATCTAAGAATTGGGTAAATAACAAAAAAATCTCATGGAACAATTTTAAAGACATTGCAGTTAAGTATATCATCTCCCACAAACTAACTACTAAAAGCATAAAAAAGAACATGCTTTCAAACATACTGGAATTCTCTTCTAGACACATTCTTGACAAGCAAACAGAATACATAAAACTAAATGAAAATCAGGTGGCAGTTAAAAAACCTCTACGTTACTAAACACAAATTGTGTATCACTTAAACATAAAACATGCTTCTAGAATAACAACAAAGGGATGACGTCCAACATTGTAAATAGTGTAAATATGTATTTAGTTTAGAGGGTTTTTTTTACAATTCCTTTTATTAAAGGTATCTTACCTATACAAACTATGCACTCAACTTCGTATCATAACCTCGTTCCTTTATAACCCTTAGTTATGATGTTATCATGTCAGTTATTAGTTTTTAATTTTTAGCAAGTGCCTAAATGATTCTCTTTAAATAAGTGTTTACCTTTACTCATTTGTGTTTACATGCTGTATGTCTGTTTTATTTTGTGTTTTTGAAAAACAAAGCAATAAAAAGTAATTGAAAAAAATACTAGGTAGGTAGGGGCTCTAATCTCACATCAGCCAACTTTGTGTTTATAAACATCTCTTCTTGCAGCATTACAGACATGCCCATATGGGCTATCTCTGTGCAATGGTTATGCATTCTCTGGCCCTGTGACTAGCTGCTGGCCTCTAAATCAGCCTCCTCTACAAGGCCTACTGATGTCATTCACCTTAAGAGCACTGGCTGACAAGTAATATCCGATAAATTCCATGGTGCATGTGATAAGTGTTATGAGCTGACAACCTCTGTGGTGCATGTGAGAAATACTGCGAGCTCTACTGTCTCATACCTAGATAGGTAGGGGTTTTAATCTCACATCAGCCACCTCTGTGTACATGTAAATTTCCCACTTTGCAGCACTACAGACATGCCCATGTTGGCTTTCTCTATGCAAGAGATATGCATTTTATGGCCTTGTGACTAGCTGCTGGCCTCTAAATTGCCCTCTTCTACAAGGTCTGCTGATGTCATCCACCTTAAGAGCACTGACTGACAGGTAATATCAGATAAACTCCATGGTGCATGTGATAAGTGTTATGAGCTGTAGTGCATGATACTAGATAGGTAGGGGTTCTAATTTCACATCAACCAAGTGTGTGTGTGTGTGTGTGTGTGTGTGTGTGTGTGTGTGTGTGTGTGTGTGTGTGTGTGTGTCTAAATAGCTCTTCTCCAGCACTACGGATACTGTATGTCCTTATAGGCTATCTCTGTGCAATGGTTATGCATTTTATGGCCTTGTCACTAGCTGCTTGCCTCTAAATTTCCCTCCTGTTCAAGGTCTGCTGATGTGATCCACCTTTAGAAAGCTGGCTGACAGTCTAATATCAGATAAACTATTTGGCACATGCAATAAATACTGTGAGCTAAAGTGTGTAATACTAAATAGGGAGGGGTTCTAATTTCACATCAGTCAACCCTGTGTATGTGTTTAAATGTCTGCCCTTGCAGCCCTACGGACATACCCATATGGGCTCTGTGTAATGGTTATACATTTTATGGTCTTGTGAATAGCTGCTGGCCTCTAAACTGCCCTCCTCTAAAAGGCCTGCTGATGTCATCCACCTTACGATTGCTGGATGACAACCTAATGTCAGATAAACTGTGGCACATGCAATAAGTGCAAGCTATAGTGTGCAATAGTGAATAGGTAGGGGTTCTAATCTCACATTAGGCAATTGTGTGTGTGTGTGTGTGTGTGTGTGTGTGTGTGTGTGTGTGTGTGTGTGTGTGTATAAATATATGCCCTTGCAGCACTATGGACAAGCCTTTACAGGCTATCCCTATGCAAGGGTTATGCATTTTATGGCCCTGTAACTAGCTGCTGTCCCTAAACTGCCCTCCTCTACATAATCCTAACTGATGTCCACCACCTGCCTGGCCTGGACACAGGATATTTGTAGATGTTTCTTCCACTAGTACCTTTTGGTTTGCTGGTTTGTGACTGTTTTTGGTACTAGGCTCCATTGTCGTGGTGATATTTGTAGATGTATCAACTCCATCACCACACCTTGTAGATTTATAAGTTCAGAAAACCTAGGTGACATAAAGTCAAGGGTAGCAGACCTTATAACAAAGTATGAATGCATGATTACCCTGACTACCCCCATTATCCATGATAGACTGTTCTACACATATGCAGCTAGGGAGCCATGCATATATACTGCAGTACCTTGCTGACGTCATATTTTTACTTTGCTGACATGCCATCCTATGCTGCTGTATTGATGCCATGTGTCCATAGTTTATCCCCTCAGACTCCTGCAACAGACACATACACAGGTCCATGACACATCTGTCATTCTGTAACACTACTGCCAGTCCAACATCATGCAACAAAGAAATACAAAGTGTGATGTGATGTGTATTCATGACACATCCCAGAATACAGTACCTGTTGTGGCCCACAATACATGGCATGGCAAAACAATACTGTACTACACAAGTACATGTTAAGTAATGTAAACACCCTGTGCATTCCAGTAGCATTTTCCTGCATCGATGTTGTGGATGGCAGGGATGTGGCAAAGGTATCATCACATGCACAGGGCGTGGTGTAGGGGTGCTGGAGACCTGAGCTGTGCCAAACAGTTAACAGCATGTGTGTGAGTCAGGAAGGGGTGCAGGTTATATGGGCCATGGAGAGGTACTGTGTTCATCTGTGGTGACCTGCATGTGACAGTGGTGTTTGAGTGTGTGCATGTACACATTATAGCCCAGTACTAGCCCTACACATGTGTATGTTGGACAGCTGTGAACTGTACATGGTAGAGCAGGCAGTTCACTCTCTCTGGCCTTGAACATAGGAACTGGCTCTGCCAGGAGTAGCACTGGCACCACCATGGCCAATGTCAGATGTGGTGCTAGTACCTGCTGGTCACTGTTGACTGCTCGGGCTGTGTCCCCACGGGACTGCCCAGGACCATGCGCACATGGCTTTCCACATCATGGTGTGGCCAGCACACTTACCTCTGTAGATCTGGAGGTACTGCCACTACAATAACTGTGAATGGCCATATAGGCTCTCAGCAGATGGTATTGCTGACCTATGTCCACTTGTCTGATACCCAACTCCAACCAGATGTTCCAGCACAGACAATGTGCAGTCCATGACAGACACTGTCTCAGCCCACAGTCTGCCCACTGCATCAGTGAACTGATCCAGGGTGTCTCCAATGGGATGGAGGCAGTCACGGATGTCAGACTGTGCTGCATCCATAATCCTAAACATATTTATGGTGTTGTGTTCAGAATGTGCCTATGCCTCCATGGTGGCTCAAAAACATGTACCAAGTGACCTGTTGATCTGACACCTGCAACAGGAGCTGGATGAACAGCAGTCCTCCTATGAACACCTTTATTAATCCGCCTGTGTCGGACTTCGCTATATCTCTCTCTATGGCCAGTGTCTATACTCACTGATGCCATAGTTGTCACATTGTCCTGTTCAATGTTGAACCCTCTGACTGTCCAATATCTGTGGCCTGTGAAGACTGGTTATGTGTAGGCATTCTGACTGTGTGTAGTGATAATGGGGGCAGAAGAGGGATGTCAACCACTGGGGCAGATTCAGCACCAGACAACCCCTCCTGTGCCTCAGTATGGCCATCATCATCATCAGAGTCCGATGAGACACTGACATCAAGTTGTGGGTGGGACAGACTCCAATCCCCTTGTTCACCTGTCAGAAGCAAGACAAAAGCAACACATTACTACCTGCATTACTGTGTATGGTAATCCACACAGACTCATACAGATAAGGATTCACAGCTGCATTACCAGTCCCACATCTCCTCATCTCTGCTGCCATGCATAACAGACAACCTCACACCAGCATACACAGACAAGTTAAGCCCTGTATAACATGCACTTCAGCTACATCCAGTTAAAGGTGTCAGTATAATCTACCTGTGAGGTATGCAAAATGACACTATATGTGATGGAACTACACATAAAACCCAGTACACCTATCTAGAGAATGATATGCCAGTACTAGTGTCACTGTCTCAGGCATGTACCATCTCCCTTTTGTGCTTGAACAGGCATCTTGGAGTAATTGTTTCATGCATACTAGGCTGTGCAGTTGCTCATACCTATAAGTGCAGATGTGTCACTGGCTGTTCAAATGCACACCTGTGATTACCCAGTCTACGAACTATAGTTGACTGTTCCAGAATGGAACATATAAATATTTTACTCTGTCTAAACAGAACACTTTTATATAGGGCAATATGAAAGCCCTTTTTTACAGGGTATATATGATCCATTAAAAAATCACACTTACCAGGTACAGGACCATGGACTGGGGCCACACCTGGCAGACCTATGAAAAGGTGAGGGAGAGTTATTGTCAGCACCACCAAATGTTGCAGCACTACAAGGTAATATGTGCATATATCCACATATACAGTAGTTACTGTGATACTGGCTGTATTGCTGACATTCTGAGTATGTGTGCACAACTGAGCATAAACCCCAACCCCCCCCAATGCAGATAGACATGACACCCATGCACAGGTATGTACAGCATGCCACAGTGAGTGATACAGTATTACACTGGTGAACACAGTAAGCTTGACTGGATGCCCCCTCTGCTGTGGACACTGTGGCACCCACCTCCACAATGTATGGTGTAATGGATGCATGGGAGCTGTTGTATGTTCCTAGGTTCACTTAGAATTCCTCTGTGGCTGAGAGTGGTTCTTCCATCACAGGCCCTCCACCAGTGGTGGCACTATTCCTGGCAACATCAGCTGCCCTTTGTCATGCAGTATTCACCATGTCTGTGGCCTGATGTTGGACCTGCGCATAGGTCCTGTCTGGTTGGCCAATCTGATTGACATCCTGTACAAGGTCTGCCCTCAATGCTGCCCACTGTTCCCTATTATGCCACACCCTGGACAAGATCTGGTCATGCTGTCACAGTCCGTCCACTATTATTTTATTCTCCACATCTGAGAAGGGGGCATGTCTTCTATGGTAAATGGTTCCTGAAAGACAACAAAAGGGGAACACAGTACAGGTCCAAATACGTGGACATCCACTATGTACAGATCCAGCACACCCATAATGGCCTGCACTATCCACTGCTCCCTCACAAGTCATACCCCACAGTCTGGCAACACACTACATGTGTGGATAGCACCAAGATAGTAGCAATACTAGGGTGTGTCCCTGTGTGCCTTGACAGATTCTGCTGTATGTTCCTACACCCAGCAATGCAGTCTACTGTGGTTTGTCCCCTATGGGCAAACTTCCACTAATATGTCATACAGCCACTGCCAGACAAATAGCAGTGTGCTATTACAACCACTATATTGGGACAGTCCAGCAACACCAGTGTGCCACAATGACAGAAAACAATGCAAACCTGCATGTATATGTTCCTTGTAGACATCATTCCTCCCATCTGCATCCTGTTATATGGAGAAATATATTGCATACCTGGTGGAGTGCAGTACTCTTTTGTTGAACTTTGTTCCCAGTAATCTTTTGAAAATGCACTCTCTGTGTGAGTTAAATCTCATACAGACGTGTTCCCCATAACCAGCTGCCTCCATTTTTAAGGTACTGCTCATTAGCAAGTAATTGCTTCTGCACAAATCTGTGGCTCAGATTTGCTAACTGCAGCCAAAACAAGTGAACTGCACTATCATTAGCCAATGACATGCCACCACAGTGCAATATATAAGGCCTTCATGTAGACCTCAGCCCATTTGTTAGTTAAGATGGACATTACTCAGATGTGGAGACTACAGCATCACAGTGGGTAGCTACCATAACTGTAAACTGTAGAGATTTATGCAGTATGTCCACAGTTTCACCTCATATTTGTGGTCACTGTTCCATGACATCGTGGTCATCTATCAGTTCACTGGCAAACATTGTGGATTGAGGTCAGTAATGACAGACCGACATTTGGGTGTCAGACTTCATACCCATCAGAATATGCCTGCTAATGCAATAGCTGTTATTCTATCAATATACTATCTTTGTAGGAGCAAACTGTTAAACATGTCCCTATCTCTGGGCATTTGTCCCCCCCCCCCCATTATGTATGGCTGTGTCCAGATTCCATTTTCTAGGGTGTTGGGAGGTATGGTAAGTCTGTAGCAGCTACCTTTACATACAGCTGTGTGTTACAGGCTGCAGGTGCTGCTGCAGCCTAGAACACATAGGGGGGAGTGTGAACACTTTGGAGGACAACAAGCTGTATATTTAACTGTAGCTGCTGTCTCAGCCCTGTCATTATGTCAGAGCTAGCGTAAGGGTACCCTTTAGAATCCAGTTGTGGCATGTGATTAAGGTACATTTTTTTTTGCAACAGTGCCAAGAACAGAGTAGTAGGGAGCATATAATTAGGCTATACAGATATGTGTAGTGTGACCCTACCTGCAGGCCTCTGACTTGCAAAACTGGATAGCAGTTCATTAATTAGCAGTATGCTGTGTGGATAAAGATTGTATGACTCAGTCATTACTTGCTGTCTTCACAATAATGTAATGAAACTGCAACACAAACCTGGATTTTAACCCAGGACTGTATGTGGCAAAATGTACTACATGCAAGCATTTAGTACTCTGAGCTACTGACTCATTTTGGCAGCAGGTGTATTTGAAAGGTATATGTACAGAAATACAGGCTGTGACACACATATTGTCTGCATCCATCAGTATGCGTGTGACTTTCCATGGCTATATTTCTGCACCAGGGTCCCAACTGAACATGTACTTTGCCACTGATGTCTTAGCAGGTGTGTTTCAACATGCTGCTGATAAAAGGGCACATTTACCTGCTATCACAGGCCTCACTTACACTTACATCCATTATTATGTGTTTGGCTGTCTAGTGGTGTATTACTGCACCAGAGTCCACGGTACACTTCATTTTTTCCATTAAGTTTTATTCCAATTTGCAGGGTGCGATGCAGTGCTCAGCTCTGCTGAGGCATGCCTAATGACACTAAGTGGCAATCACTATGTTTTGCTGAAAACACCTGCTTTAATTAAGATCTGTGTGCTATGGCAGATTAATGTAGTGTGCTTTAGGTGTGAGGGGTTTGGGTATGAATCATAGCAGAGGTGTTTATTTTGTATATGTGTCACCTTATCTTACAGCCTCAATGCATACAGCTCTGTTGCAATGATTACAACAAGACAATCCTGATGTACACAATTTTCCTTGGTGTTATTGGTATTGTTTCATGTTTTTATTGAACTACAGTAGGCATTATTCACTTATTGCACTACAGTTCTAATTCTAAATTTATTGCACTACAGACTGTATTGTATATACTTTAATGCAGGTATTGGCATTGTTTTGTGTTTTATTGCACTACAGCTGGCAATATTCATTTATTGCAATACAGCTCTAATTCCACATTTATTGCACTACAGACTGTATTGTATATACTATAATGCAGTTTTTGGTATTCTTTTATGTTTTTAGTGCACTACAATTGGCATTATTAATTTATTGCAATACAGCTCTAATTCTACATTTATTGCACTACAAACTTTACTGTATATACTTTATTGCAGTTAATGCTTTACTTTTTGTTGCTTATTTCACTACAGTTAGCATAATACATCCATGCTCACAGTGCAGCCTGGCCAAGAGCCAGGCATGCAACTTGACATTGCAAGCCCTTTCAGCTGCAGCTGTTGGGAGAGAAGCACACCATTATACATACCAGCTTTGCAGATGTTGAGATTACATATTGTTAAGACAGAGGTAAAATTACTTACATACTTGTGGGGCATTCCCTGCTCTCACTTCTTGGACCCAGGTGTCCATGGTTCTCCTCTTTTACCTTTTCAGGTCATCATGGTAGTGATGACACTGCTCACCTGTGTGGGGGATACCAGTAACATTGGTGAGTTTTCTGGCCAGCCAGTCTCAGGCCTCCGCCTTACACTCAGATCCCTGGAAACTGCCCTGCAGCAGCCTATCATCATGATTTTTCATGAGGACCCCGACCATGACCCTGGACTCCAGAATGCCCCAACGCTATGCCAAAATGTGTGCACTTTCACCAACACCACTGGCTATAGTATACTTTCAGTTGACAGAACTCCAATGGATTCTACTGTATTCCCATCTAATAAGCTTAATATAGGCTATTTTCCTGCCCTTACATGTCATTGAGCAACATTCAAAAAAGCTCTGCATCACTTAGCATTGCACAAACCAGTGCAGCTGAGCTGAGAAGCCTGAAAAATTCGACTAAGACTACAGTTCTGCAAGTTATCAATGCACAAACCAGCCAAGCAGCACATAAACATTGGCAGCCATTACCATGTTTATGAGGTGCTTAACAGGTCTAAGCACAGTTGTGCAGAGCTTAGCATAGCAATGCAGGACCATATTTTAAAATGGCCTGCATAATATGTATATCAAAATTAAATACATCTTTTCCTTCCATGTATTCAAACCCTGAACCTACTGCACATAAAGCCATAAATCTACCCACTTAGCTACATGGATATAAGCAGTGCTGAACCACACCGCTCCATGCAAACACACTTAGACATGCTTAAACACACCTTTAAATAAATAATTAATTACATCTGGTTTCTATTTTTAGTTGTCTGGTGGGTGTCTGCTATCTTATATGTGAGTGCAGCTTGGCATTGCTCCACTCTGCTCCACACCTCACAAACATGCTTTTTAAAAAATAAATAAATAAATAAAACAAATTGACAATGCAGTGAGTGTCATACTCATCTGCAACTATGGTTAACACTACACCTCTCCCTACACTGATTCAATAAACATGTTCCTTGACTCTCTTTTTTTATCTGATGATATAGGGGGTTGTGTTTCAAAGTGAATGACTCACTGCCACTGTATGTGTACAGCCTGACATGCGTTATTGCTTTTTTCCCACCTATAGTGAATATGGATTGTAGCATCCACTGAGTTGGTTAGAGAAAAAAATGATGAGGTTGTTCTCTTTGTAAAGCATGCTTTCCATGCTTATTCCTGTTAGATCCTTGCATATTTCTTTTTGATGCTGATATTTCTTAGGAATAGCAACATAAGAGGTTCAGATATGTAGAAAAGAGCAGATTTAGTCTTCAGGTAATGTAAGCATGTTGTTTGGGACATGTGCCTTTGAATCTTTTTTTTTTATGAGGAATGTTACGTGGGGTATAGGCATATTTCCGTCGCTCTACTGCCAAGTGCTCGGGCCAGAAGGAATCCATGGCTGTTTACACCAAGTACCCATACTCTTGATTAATAACCACCAGAGACTTCATAACTGTGTATCAATGACCTACATTCATGGGGCTTTATACTCTCTACCCCAAATTATGCCTCTGGCACATCATTGGTGTTGGGGTTTATCCTCCTGAGTACAAATTATGCCTCTGGCACATCATTGGTGGTGGGGTTTATCTTCCCGAGTACAAGTGATGTCTCTGGCATGTCATTGGTAGTGGGGTTTATACTCCTTAGCACAAATGATGTTTTTGTCATGTTATTGGTGGTGGGGTTTATATTCCTTAGCACAAATGATGTTTTTGGCATGCCATTGGTGGTGGGGTTTATATCCCCCAACACAAATGTGTCTCTGGTACATCACTGGTGGTGGAGCTTATACTCCCTAGCACAAATGAAGTCTCTGGCATGCCATTACTGGTGGGGTCAGCTCAGCTATGGGATGGAGGGGGAAAATACAAGTGAAATGTCTAGTTCCTCTCAAGTGGCACCAAGATGGAGTATCAGATTTATTTCTTGAAATTTAGGGGAATGTATGCATCCTATTATAAGGGTAAGGGTATTGTAGAGGCAACAAGAGGACATGATTCAATATTATGTTTACAAGAAACAAAGGTGAAAGTAAAGGATATTAGCAAACTGAGGGCAAAGGAGTATAGGACAATCTATGCAGACCATAAAATGTGAAGGGAAAAAAATGAGTGGCAATACTATTTCATTATACCCTTTTGGTAGTTTGAATAGTGGGACAGGCATATGGACAGAAAGATGGGTAATTTGGATGGGTATGTTGTATAATGAACATTGGTCCCTAGGAAATAGTTACACCCCTAATCAAGATAATGAATCTTTTTTAAAGAATTTTTTATGAGTGTGGCAGAAGGTGGTAAAGGAAAGTAAAGTCATAATCTTAATTGGGAATTTAACTTTACACTAGATGAAACTATAGTTAGATTGCTTTGCAAGTGTGAACCCTGCAGAGAGAGTTAGGAAATCTTTAAAAATTGGTTAGTAGACCAGGGATGGATGGATGTATGAAAGGAGTCACATCCAGACATTTGTATACCTTACTTGTCCGGTAATCTGGACAAGCAGGGTAGTATAGTAAAGTTGCTACTTATACCTTCCTTCCTGAGATGAAGTGTGCATAATCCATTGATACATGAAACAGGGTCATCAGGTCATGTTCTAGGCTCAGTAATGGTGCAGTCTGATGCAGAAGACTAGAAAGTCAGGAAGTGGTTATGGGCTTGTTAGCACTGTAAGCACCCCAGGGATAGAGTGCTATTAAAGAACATTTTAATTTATATGCTTTATAGGAACAATCCCAGTGATATTGTCAAGTGTAAATATTGGTATGAAGCCTGAAAAGCAGCTCTGAGAGGACACTTGTTGAAACAGAAAAACCTAAAAAAGAAAAAGGATACAGTAGAAGAACTGACTAAGGGTGGAGGGGGTAGTGAAGTGAAGAATATGGAGATCTTACTGAAGATTAAAATTAAAATGTTGGAAACCTATAAGACTGAACCTAAACATTCATGTAGGGGCCAAGCCTGGTGGATGAGTAGGAAAAGTAATCCTAAAAGTAAAGCATATCTTTTTAACCAATGGACCCCGAGAGGAATAATAACTTAATGTATGACATATGAATGGCTCATTAATATCAGGGGGACAAGAAGATTAGTACAGCTTTTAGACTATGTTAAACTAATCTTTACTACCCCTCTGATAATCGATAGAACAATGTTTTGGGGATTTTGCTGCAGCTACATTCTTACCTGTGCCATCAGATTAACAGGGGAATTTGACAAGATCAATCATTCAGCAGGAGGTACTCATCACAATCAATGGGATAAATCCTGATAAAGCAACTGGCACTGATGGGCTTCCTGTAGAGCTATACAATCATCATCATCAGCCCACTTTTTCACATTTTTCTACATGAGGTCAGGCTATCCTGTTAACTGTCGCCATCTCTCTCGATTCAGTGTCACACTCCTGCCTTCTTCAACACTCATGCCTGACTGTAGCAGATTTTCTTTCATACAATCCATCCACCTCTTTGCAGTACATCCTCACTTCCTCTTACTGCCTTCCTGTCTGTCCCAAATCTTCCTAACCAACCTGTCTTCTGCTTTTCTACACATGTGCCCAAACCACTGTAATTTTTTCTCTTTGATCTTTATTGCAATTGGAGCTACTTTGGCTTCTGCTCTTATGTCCTCATTTCTTGACTGTCCCACAGTGTGCATCCTATCGTTTTTCTCAGGCACTTAATTTCTATCACCTCTAGCTTCTTCAACTGTTCTGCCTTTACTGCCCCGGTTTCTGTACCATACAGTAGTACTTGTCACACCACTGTCTTGTTCACCTTACTTTTCAGCTTCTTTGGCATTCTTCTGTCATAGACTATACCTGATACTCTATGCCAGTTGGCTGCAGCCCCTCTGATTCTAGCTTTGACCTCTTCATTCAGACTACCCTTCACCTCAATTACTCCAACCAGATACTTGAAGCTGTTTACCTGTTCCACTATCTTCTCTTCTATCACTATTTTCAGCTTCTTCTGATTTCCCCAATTTGTTGCCATTACCACCGTCTTATCTGTGCTTAGTTTCTTCCCATGTGTCTTTAGATTTGCATTCCATTCTCCTATCCTTTGCTGAAGTTCTAGCTAAGAGTCTGTCTGTACTGCCACATTGACTGTATACAGTAGCTTTGTTGATCTGTCCCCTCCAGTCTTTTTGCTAATGTAGTCCATCACCAGTATGAACAGCAGTGGGTTCAGAACTGAACTCTGATGTATACCCACACCCACTGGGAACACTGCTATGAGGCCAAACACTGTCCATACTTGAGTAATTGGATCCTTCTACAGAGCCTGCACTAATTCTATGAATGTTTCTGTGATTTCAAACCCATAACACAGCCCAGATCAGTTTTCTTGGGACCTTGTCATATGCTTTCTCCAAGTCTAGGAATGCCCAGTTGTATTCTCTCATCTTTAGCTTCTTCTCAAGTATCTCTCTCAGTACAAACATCAGGTCAGTTGTGCTGCATCCTGATCTGAATCCAAACTGCTCATCTCCCATTTTACATACTACTACTCTGCGTATCCGTTTATCAATCACCCTCTCCAGAACTTTCATGTAGTGTGATAGGAGTTTGATGACTGTATTGCCCATAGTTATACATGTCCCCTTTGTTCTTGTACACTGGCACAAGTATGCTTATTCTCCAGTCATCTGAAATACACCTTTCTCTCCACATTGCTATTAGTACCCTCAGGAGTCATTTCTCCACTATCTCACCCAGCATCTTTATCATATCTGCTGTAACCTCATCTGAGCATGCTGCTCTCCCTGACTTCATCTTCCTTAGTGCTGTTCTTACTTCTTCTAGGGTGGGCTCCTCTTCTTCTCTCATTGTAGGCTGTTTCTAGGGCAGTACAGCTTCTGTGGGGTTTTTTTCATTCAGAAGCTGCTGAAAATACTCCTTCCATCTGCCTTTGATGTCCTCTGGGCTGGTGAGCAGGTTGTTGCTGGCATCCCTTATGAAGGGTGTCTAACTCTCTTTATCTTTCTGTCTTTGCGTTGCAACCTGATATAGTTTTTTTGTGTCTCTAGAGCTATGCAAATGGGGAGGTAACAGGCTTAGCACTGTTCTTATCGAATTGTACAACATCTCAGACTTTTTAACTTTATACCTAACCAAGAGGATTTTAGGCCAATATCCTTGATCAACCATGATTCTAAAATCTTTGCAAAAATCCTAGTGCCTAGTTTTGAAGATTGCTCACATTACTAATACAACCAGGGCAAAATGGATTCACAAAATAATTGGTGGGAATTGGCAAGTTTCCTCCAAAGATTAGGTAAGCACCCCACAGAGGGTATAAATGGCCTTGTTTTGACATTGCCAAAGCCTTCATAGGTTTATAGGTTCATAGGTAGGTACTAGGGTATTGGCCACCAAAGAAAGTTATTTTTTTCAGTAGAGCTTCCTCTTAAAACCTTAAGAGGTTTGGGGATTGGCAAAACTTATTAACTGGGTCAAGCAGTTATATTTATCTACAACATTCAAAATGTTCATGAAGGATACCCACTGTCACTGGCTTTATTATTCGGAATATGGAAGAGATGTCTTACTCACCACATTTATTTATTGATATTTATTGACTGGGAAAGTCCACTGGGCAAAGACCCATTTTTTAGTGGTGGCCCAACGAGAAAAGCTCCACAGTTAAAAAAAAAAAAAAAAAGCAAAAATCATACAGTTTGATTACAGATTGGGGAGAAAGGCTCCATAGTTTAAAAACAAAACAATACCACAGAAACTACATAATTGCAAACAAATGTTGTACAGATTAATATACAAGCACCAAATCACAGATAAATTATTTCACAGAAATTAGGCACATAGTGAAGGACAAATAATAGGGTATTTCCAGTCACTAGAACAGATTTAAATCAGAGGTGTTAGAGGGCAGGATTCTTGTTTAATATGTCATAGGATTAATGGGGGGTTACATTGTATACCACATGTGAAGTTTGGATTTTGTAAAAAGTAGGTTTTTAGTGCAGCTTTAAAGGGCTTCAAGGAGTCTAGTTGGATAATTGCAGACGGGAGGGTATTCCATAGTTTTGCAATGTTGTAGGAATATAGGTATTGTTCTGCTCTCTTGTTGGAATTGGCTATGCTTATAAGGGCTCTCTCTGAAGAGTGGAGGAATCGAGTAGGGGTATATGTCTGTAAGATGGATTGGAGACTGGGACAGCTATCGGGTTGGAAGATTAATTTATGGGCCATAGTTAGTTGAGTAAACTGGAGATAGTGGTGAAATTCTAGCCAGGACAAGTTTGAGAGATCAGTACAGTGGTGTGAGTGGTTAGACAAGTTAGATGCCAATTTTGCTATCTTATAGTAACATTGTTGTAGCTTACTACTGAGGGATGTATGGAGGTTGGGGAAAACGGGGCTCCTATACATAAGGGATAGAATAAGCAAAGTATTTGCTAGTTTGATCCTAGTTTCTTTATCAAGGTAGAGTTTGTGTTGGTATAACTTGTCCAGTTTGAACTGGGTTTTCTTTACTGTTGATTATATGTTGTTCAAAGGAGAGTTTATTGTCGATAGTAATTCCTAGACGTTATGCGAATTGTACCTGTTCAATTTCAGTTTTGTCATGGGTGAGAATTTTGAATTATGTAGTTGGAGGTTTTGGTGAGAATAATAACAGTTTAGTTTTTTTGGAGTATTAAATTGAGAGTCATTCAGAAAGGTTTCTATAGAGGAGAAGGCATCTTGGGTGATTTTCTGGAGGATGGAGAAATTATTGGAGGATGAGATGATGGTTGAATCATCTGCATACTGAATTAGTATGCTGTGATGGGAGGCATTATTTAGATCATTAACGAATATATTGAAAAGTAGTGGTCCTAAAATGGATCCTTGTGGAACACCTATGTTGTTTGCTAGGAAATCTAATTGTTGGTTTTGCCATTGTATTGCTGTCTGTTGTTTAGGTAGGAGAAAAAACAGGTTATTACTCTTTGAGAGCAACCAAGTTTCTCTAGGTGTTGCAAAAGCTTAGGGTGAGATACTGTGTCGAAAGCTTTTGAAAGGTCTAGCAGGAGTACAGAAGTAGGTAAGCTAGCATCAGGAGCATTATTCACTATGTCAGTAAAGGAGAGTAGAGCTGAGGTTGTACTATGGCCTGGGTGGAAGCCATTTTGAGTGGGAGCTACGAGGTTATTGTTGATGAGGTGATTGAGTAGTTGGGTTTGAATACATTTTTCTAGGATTTTTAACAGTGGGTAGAGGATGGAGATGAGGTGGTAGTTTGAGGGAACGTGGGCATTACCTCCTTTATGAAGTGGGGTAATAATGTTTTTTTTTCCATAGATGGGGGACATATGATTCATTAATAGAGTGACTGGTAAGAATGCTAAGCAGGTAGGCTATAGCCTTGGCTGCTAGTTGCTAAGTATCCTGGTGGTAAGTTATCGGCCGAGAGTGAGCAGGGTTTTAATTTGGTTAGAAATTTTTGAACTAGAGATGTAGGCACTGGTTGGAATGAGAAAGGTGGCTTAACTAGAGAATTATTTGTGGGAAATAGGGTGTCTATAGAGGTAATGATAGAGATGGGATTTGGTTTTGAGAGCGAGTCCTTGATTAGTTTTTGGATGCTGTCAATAAAATGGTTATTGAATATTTGGGCTATCTGGGGAGGGTTTTTGTCAGGAGCAGGTGATGGTTTCGGATGTTACCAGGATTCAGAAGGGAGGATACTGATTTCCAGAAATTTTTTGGGTTGGTATTTTGAGAGGAGAGTTTAGAGGAGGAGAAGTAGGATTTCTCATCAGTTATGATAAGTTTCTTTGCAGCATTTCTAAGTTTTTTTATAGTTTAGTTCATTTTCTATGGTCCTATATTTTCTCTACGTTTTCCAAGCTTTGTCTCTGGACAAGAGGGTTTGTTTGGTATGCTTTGTCAACCAATGGGGCATGGTTTGGGTTTGAGCATTTAGTATGAAGAGGTGCTAGGCTATTTAGTGTGGTTAGAAAGATGTTGTTAAAATATTGTACAGCCTCTTTTAAGAGCAGTGATTTTAACATGGACCAGTTGTGAATTTGAAGGGTGGTTATAAATGTTTCTTGGTTAAAGTGGGCAAGGTTCCTGATTGATTTGCATGTGTGAGGTTTGGGGATGTGTAAATGGATTCTGTGGGTGTAAGCAGGCAGGTGGTCACTTAAGCTGTTAAGGAGGGTACCGGTATTGGTGTAATAATGGGGGTGGGATACTAGGATCCAATCTAATATACCTTTGGCTTGGGTGTTTAATGCCTGTGTAGGCTCTGAGATAGGTTGGGTGAAGCTGTGGAGATTAATGTTGGTGTTCGGAGTTTTGAAAGTTAGGTTATGCCAGTTGATGTTAGTATCTCCTAGAATGATAGTGTTTTACGGGATAGTGTGGTCAATCCATCCTAGAAAGTCTTCTAAACGAGGGATGTTATGACCGGGGGGAATATAAATGGTGGCAATACATAGTTGTTTGTTAGGGTTTATATGAAGGGATGCCATTAAGATTTCCAGACAACTGAAAGTGGGCTGGATTTGGATATATATTTATTGTGAAGGAGTCTCTCCTTTTTTCTGGACCCTATCTTTACAAATAATGTTGTAGCCAGGTGGAAAGATTTCAGAGACTAGTATATATGCTTTGAGCCAAGTTTCAGTTATTGCTATTATTTCAGGAGAGTGGTGACTAAGCCAGGACTGGAATTCTGTAATCTTGTTGCAGAAGCTTCGAGCATTGATAGTTACAAAGTATAAGTCATGGGCTTTAGGGGTATGGGTAGTTTTGAGTAAGTTATCAGATCCAGGATTGGGGTGCATCACATTCTTTTTTGAAGGCTAAGTTACAGAAAACAGGAGCCCAAAGCCTTTATTTATTTGCAAATGACTGCCAACTACTGAGTTCTGAGATCACAGCTGTCCTGCATAATACTCCAATTTTCGGGTATTTGGAGAGGCATCTGGGTTGAAATGTAATGATACCAAGTCCATGTTGCTTAAATGGAATATGTTGCTTAAATCCAATGTAGAAAATTATTTCTTGAATTCCCCAGTGCTGTCTCATCCTAAGTATTTGGGCTTGTGCGTCTTTTCCACATCAAGTGATATGTTTGCTGTTAATCTTGAGAATTTATCTTGATGTATTATAGAGAATTAACTTCCCAAACTGAGCAAGTTCTATATAATTTCTGGTAGAATCCAAGATTTACAAGTGATGATATTACCTCGCATTTTATATGAGTTTAGGTGCTTACCCATTCCAGCACAGCATCCGACTCTGCTTTATCTACAGGGTCTAATTAATGCAGTGGTTCTAGCTGAATCAATCTGGTGAATATTCCCAAAATTTGCTTACATTCTAAAATTTGATATATGTGGGGTGTGCCCCTTTTATCGAGATATATCGCAGCTTTTAAGTTAGCCTAATTGATCCAGCTCGTTAATAAGGCGTGGCAACCGCAAACAATTAGGATTACCGAGGAGGGGGCTCACTAGTGGATATTTCCATGAGGATGATGTTAGACCTCAATGATGAGTGCAATAAACTGGGTGACTTACTATGGGGAAGAGGTCCCATATACAAAATTTGGTATAATTAAGGAATTATTACTACCCTTTTAACTTGAATGAATATGTATTGCTCCAACTGAGGCATAGCAGAATGCAAACCATTGATAGTAAGCAAATGCAATTAACTATTTAAAAGCTTTTCAACACTGAATGACAAACTTCATGTTGGAGAACAGAAATACTTTTTGTACATACAGGTTTAACAGATCTATACACAACATGCAGTGAAAACAAAAAATCTCAAAAAAGGGTTTTACCCTGGTCAAAATGGTGTAGTGCTGAGAAAAGTAGAGTGGTTACAATATATAAAACACATGGGAAATTAGAGCCACGTCAACAAAGAAACTGTTAATAGGGAGGTGAAGGGAACAGGAATGTCTGGCACTGACTAGCAAACAATGGTCTCAGACTTGGAGTGGCCAACATTGCTGAATAAATGGCCATGATATAGAGACCACACCCTGCTAAGACATTTTGAACAGATGCTTAAGCAGTCTGATGAGTATTGGAGATGTCGTGGTATGGGAGTAAAATTACTTCATTACATGAGAAAGACAGCTATTTATGTCTGACATTTTCATAAGTAATGGTTAGCATACCATTAAAAAAAGTTTAGGCAGGTAATGGTATAGGTGCTAATTACATTTCTAGCAATTTCATTTGTCAGTTTAGGAACCAACTGATTCCCATGTTAATAACATTGTTTGCTAAGCTATAATTTAGCGATTCCTCACATTTGGAAACTGAGAGATGTATTTCCTATACATAAGGGTGGAAGGCATTATTTGATTACATATAATTGACATATAAGTATGATATTTTATTTAGAAAAGGTTTTGATTTCCAGTAATGGAAAAAGACAGTAAAACAGTGTGACTAGAAGATTACCATTATCAGAGTCTCAAAAAGGAGATAAACATTCACCAGTCTGGTCATTTCTACAAACATGTTAGGCCACAGACATATAAACTTTTGTTTGTGTGGACTTTATTGATTTGGCATAGGTATGTCATAGTATCCTGCATTGTGTCATTATTGAATGTATGAAAAAATAATTTAAATCCTTATATTATTTAGTGGGTCTATACATAGTTAGAAGTAAGATCTTAGAGTAAAAGTTCAACTGCAATTTTTCATTTGGTCCTTAGAAGTATCTGGAGTCCTGTAGGGCTTGATACTGGGTCTAATTTGTTTACATTTTTTTTATACAACCAATATGTAATAGATAATTGATGTCTAAACATGCTAATAATATAAAAATAGGGGCCTGTATAAAACAGAGAGCATACATTTATCTAATGTTTATTTGTTTAAAATAATCAAATGATTTTCAGAATATTGCATTAAAATCAATAATGATTAAAGTGGGATATGTTTTTTTTTGGTTAGGCAAATCTAGACTCTCTCATTAGGATTGGATAACAGGAAATAGAAAAATGAAGGACTATAAGAGTTGTTGTGGTTAGTAATATGATGGCTTCAGTAAATGCATCTAAGTTCATATCTAAGGCATAGGGGTAATTGATCCAATTCACAGAAATATAGCATTAACATTGCATGGTGTATTAGTAAACTTGTAAGTGTCTAATATTAAACCAGTTATAGGGTCATAGGTTCATAGGCATTTACTAGGCTAATGACCAGAGGGGCCTTTTTAAGCCTCACCATACATCCCAAGTTCTGGCTCCCTGAATAAGTGTAAGCAGGGACTTGGGAGTTGAAACATTTACAAGCAAAGGCCTAAGATATGAAACATTCACAGGCTGCCTGTGTCCATTAGAGACATAGTTGCCAAACCAGGGATGAATTTGTTGTTCCCCATTCAGTTGCCAAGTTACGTTTTAAATGGATTAGGGAGGAACTCTGCTTCATATGGAAGAGGAGCCTGTTCCAGAGAAGGTCTAGTCTATGAGATACATACCTGTCTCTTCAGCAGATCCTATTTACATCACAGGCAAGGATTAATTCTTTAGAATGGATAATTCTGGTGCTTTTTGTTTTCTGGATATTTAGGAGGTCCATAAGAGTGGGGTGTGACAATGTCTTGTATACCAGGCATAGATCTCCCCTCAATAGCCTGTAGGAGACAGAATATAGAAAAAGGGTCTTGCAACAGTCTGCAGCAGCATGAGACATGTTACTTATGCCCTCTAACCTGTATTTTTTAGTGAGAAACTTCTGTGAATATTCCATTTGTTGGATATGCTTGGATAGGTACATACCAAAGGGAGCACTGAGCTCAATAATAAGTCTAATTAAATGCAAGTACAGTGGAACAATGACTTCTTTGGACATAGATGCTATATTTTTGTTTATAAGTTGCAGAATATAGAATGATTCCCCCACTACTGTAGACACATGATGATCAAAGGCTGGATTGCTGTCTATGTGTATCGCTACGTCCCTGACTACTGGGTCAGCTCCTAAGGGGTGTGTTGTCAATATGATAAATACCAGGGGGTGGATGACTGCCCAGAGGATACTATTTTGCATTTCATAGGAAGTTACTAGACTATTGGCCCCGAGGCCCTTACAATCCTAGAAAGGAATTTAGCATATGTTCCGACAAGTCAATACCCGATGCCTCTGTCCAGCAGGGACACAGGTAGAATCACAGGGGTGTATTTTTTATTCCCCATACAGGTATCCAGGTTGCCCTTAAAAAGGGTTACTGAGGTACTCTGCTTGACATGGAGAGGGAGTCTATTCCACGGAAGGCAGACTCTCTGGGACACAAATCTGTCCCACCAATAAGTCCTACTGATGTCACAGATGAGTTTGAGGTCGCATGTGCGTGTTACTAAAAGTAGAGCTTGACTTGCGGGTATCCAGTAGTCCCATCAAGGTGGTGCCTGAGACTGCATTGTATGCCACACACAGGTCACTTCTGAGGAGTCTGTATGAGACTGAGTAGAGGGACAGGGCTTTTAGCCCATCTGTGTAGGGTAGATGTTTGAGGACCTGGATTCTCCTGGTGAGAAACCTCTGTGGCATCGCCAGCTGCTGCATATGCTTTCTGAGGTACATGCTGAAAGGGGAATTGTACTCAATAATGGGTCTTATAAGGGAAGAATACAGGGATGTTATGACCTCCTTGTCCCTGGATGAGATACCCTTACTAATGAGGTTGTCCATGTAGAAAGCTTTTCATACAACGGAGGCAATATGGCAGTCAAAGGTCATTCTGCTATCAACTTGGGAGCCCAAGTCCCTCACAATTGATTGTGTGCTTAGGACCTTGTTATTAATGTGATAATTTGTGGGGATGTCACGCTCCGCAAAGGGGATGACAATGAATTTTTTGGCATTCAGTCTGAGGCCATTTTTTTCTGGTACCAGTCATTTGTTTGGGTGAGAGGCTCTTGGAAGATGCCCACATCACTAAAGGAATTGATGACAGAGCCTAGCTTGCAATCATCTGCAAACCTGATCAGTTATAGCCCACTGGTTTTGACCTGCACCTCAGAAAAGTATATCCCAAGCAACAGAGGCCCCAAGATAGATTCCTGGGATACACCGCTCATTACAAGTCTACTGCTTGAGGTGGCTTCCCCTATTCTGACTAGGTGGGTTCTATCAGTGAACTAGTTTGCTACCCATTTGCTAACATATGGAATTATGCCTAGATGAGAGAGTTTATCTATTATACCCGAGTGGGGAATAGTATTGAAGACTCTGGCTAGTTCAAGGTAGGTCGGTGCACTGCCTTCCCCTCATCCATGGCTTTGATAATGGTCTCAAAAAAGTCAATCAAATTTAACAGGCATGACCTCCCTTTGATGAAACCAAACTGTGTGGGATCATGTGTTTGGAGGTTGCCAATATCCTTGTTAATGAGGTCCATGATAATCCATTCCATGGCCTGGCAGATCAGGTTAATTAGGCTGATGGTTCTATCATTTTCTAGATCAGTAGACACTCCACCTTTGTGCAAAGGGAAGACAGTGACTGTCCTCCACTTGGCTGGGATGAAGATGGTACTCAGGCTTTGGTTGTATAGGGTGCCTAATTTTGCTGCACGTTCATGCCCGAGTTCATGTAGGATGCAGCCTGGCATGTTATCGTGTCCCATGGAAGCTGTATATTTTGCCTTTGACAGGGCAGTGATGACTTGGACCCTAGAGATAAGGGGAGGGAGGCAGGTATTGGGGATGTCCTGATTTACTGATGAGGGCCAGAGGGATGAAGTTTTCACTGAATCTGTCTGCCAACAGGTTGTCTATATCTATGGCATTTGTGTATGTGGTGTCCTTGACTATCATTTCTGAGCAGATCTGAGTGCTTCCTTTGAGATTTCGGACATGTGTGAATAAAGCCTTATGATTGCTTTGAAGAATTTCACTAGTGCTCTTATTTGCTTGTTCAGCTTAAAGAGAGATTGCTTCCAATTAGGACCTGCTTTTTCTTGGTCCTGGACAGCAGTTTTTCCTTTTATTATATAGTTTATTTATTACAGATGCCCACCAGACAGGTTTACTCTTTCTTGAGGAGGATACTTTTGTCCTGTTGAATATTCCAGATTCCATGCAGCTCTATAAATGCTTGAATAGTACTTTGGTTTAGGTTTGAACATATGTGCCAGTTCCTATGGGGGAGGTGGCTGTGAAACTGTTTATACCTTCAATCAAGAGGTTGTAATCAGCTTTGGAGAAGTTTTTTGTTTGATCCTAGCTAGGGGGTGGTCGGGTGAGATGGTGACATCGAAAGTGACTGCACTGTAGTCAGATCTTACCGGGGAAGATGACACTGTATGGATGTTGTAGTGGTTACTCATGTTGGTTAATACCAAGTGCAAGATATTATCACTCTTGTGGGGGTGTCAACCAGCTGGTCCAAGGCATTGTCACTGACAAAATCAAGGAATCTCTGGCCATTTGTATTTTGGCATGAGTAGTTCTTCCAATCTATGGTTGGATAGTTAAAGTCACTCATGATCAGGGTTAAGGGTTGAATCCTGATAGATTCGAAGAGGCCCAGATAGGTGCAGTGGGCATCTTGAATCAAAGTTGGAGGCCTGTAGCTAGCTAGGATTTGTATCCGGATCTTGTCACTGGTTAACTGCACCTGGCATACTCCTATGCATCATACTGTTTTACCAGCCTGGAATTGTGTATGTCTTTAATATATATTGTAACGCCACCTCCTTTTGTTTTGCTGCTCATGGTTTGGGGTCTGAATGTATGATAGGATGAGTAACCCAAAATGGCTGGGGTGCTCTCCACAGCTTTGAACCAGGTTTCTGAGACTGCACAAATGCCAGCATCTTCAAGGGTTAAGAATGCTTGCAATAAGTTCAGTTTCAAGTTTACACTCCTAGCGTTTAGCAGCATGACCTTTAATTTGCATTTGATGAAATTTTCATGTTGGTAGTTTTGACCTCATGGCATTGCCTAAAAAAGGCATTATAGGGAGGCAAGAGCCTTTGCCAGAAGCTTGGAGCCCAGTGGAGACTGATGCAGGCCATCTCTAGCAAAGCATCGCAGTCTGTCGATCATGTCTTCCCAGGCTGTCAGATACTGGATCTCCTTGGAATGACACAAGAAACTAAGCCAATTGTTAAAGTCAATAATTTTCTGTTTGCATTGAGGCAACATTCTTGGTGTTGGTAGAATGCTGCTTAAGGCTAGGAACATACCTGCCTGGGACACATATTCAGTGAGATCAACCATATCTCTCTTCATATAGTCCAGGGAGGTACGTCTCAAGTCATTTACATCAAAATGGACTATGACAGAGTGAGAACAGTACCTGTTGTTGACAGACATGAGTACATGGGTGATATGGCAGATTCTGGCACCTGACAAAGACTAACTGTGACTTTCTCTTTATCCAGCCTAGTGAGGGGTACATCTGTGTGTCTTACAATAGACTTTCCTATGACTAATATGTTGAGTTTATGTTTAGGCCTTAGTGGCTGTCACACACAGGTGTGTGGTGTGGTGGGCAGTGTTGTTTTTGCCTCGGAGGTCTCTTTTGTTTGGGTATGTTTTTGTTGAGGACTTCCACATATGTGGGTGTGTGTTGTGTAGGTGTGGGTGGTGTTTGTGTTGGCAATCTTGGCAGTACCAGATATGCTGGCTTGTGAGGGAGAGAGAGCATAGACTCCTGGTTATTAATGTAATTGCATCTCTCACAAATTGTGTTCCTAGGAGGTAGTAGTAGAGGATTGTCTGGGTACATGAGGCAGTTGCTGTACTGTCTCAAGATGCCCATATCAATCAGACTGGCAGGAGAAACCATAGGAAATTGTCCATCCATATTTGTCATAATCTGAAGGACAGAGGCCAGAGAGAGCTAAGGGGGTAAAACGTGGAAGGTCTAAGAGGAATACTACTAGGTGATCACACAAGTGCTACTAAGGAAAAATGTGTAGCTGGAATACCTCAGAATGGGTTAAACACAGTGCAGCTGCAGTGCGTGATGTGCAAACAAGCCCAAACCAGCTCAAACATTGGGTTTAAATACCACAAAAAATCAGAAGATTCTAGTAGCACAGAAATCTAACCAATCCTGCTAGCCCCTGCTTTCCTTACCAATTAGCTTGTGCCAGACAAGGTCCAGGCAGCCTTGCTACTCTCACTAGCATAGTAGATAGCCCCTTACCAACACAAAATAGCTGCCAGAAACACAGAAGGCAAACACAAGATGACTGCCAGAAACACAGAAGGCAGAAACAAAACTCTGGATGCAGCAAACCTGTATCCAGACTATGCTACTCAATTTAAGGGTTAAGAACACAGTAAAACTCACAAAAAAGCACAAAATAACCAATTACAGTCCAGAAAAAATGACAGCATGAAAAATACAGTTAACCAGTAATTAAATAAAGTAAAATGCAGTTAAATAGTAATGAATTGCTTTAAATAGCAATGAAATATACTTAAACAGTAATGAAATGCAGTTAATCAGTAAAATGCTTTAAAACAGAGCAAATATGATAAATTAGCTTACAATCACAACAGCAAAAAACAGCTCAAATAAAGCAGTAATTCACTAGAATACTGTCATCAATTTAGTCAGGCAAGCAGTAACAAATGAGTCAAACTAAATGCAGTAACACCTAAGCACAAGCAGCAAAATGAAGTAGAAAAAGGCACAATATATTTTTTAAGTAGAAAGTGAGGAGACAGAAGATAATTCAAGGTTAAGAAGATAAAGGGGTGGGCCTTCACAACTGATCTCACTGTAATCAGTAAAATGAGCTGATGCAATGGGACTGAGAGGAGTGTCCAGTATTAAATTTATAGTACAGACGGGCAACTCAAAATACACCAAGCTTTAACACCACAACAACAATTAGGTGGATGGGTGGGGATATAAGATCAGAACAGAGGTAAGCATTCAGTTTACTAAACCTAAAATACAGTTGCAGTTTAAACAGATATGCAGCAAATATTGTTTTAGTTAATCAGAAGTGCAGAAAACAGTTGAAAATGCACACTTATCTTTTGTAGTTTCACAGCAGATTTTAGGAAAACAGCAGAGCAAGGCAGTAGGCCTGACTCAATGCAGCTTTGAGAAAACAAGCACAAACTGGTCTAAACACTTACTAGGTATTAAAGGCAGAGAAACAGGGACCAGCTGAAGTTCAAATTATCCAATCAGAAATACCCTAAACATAGCCCTGTAGCAGTAACTCCAGTTAGATCAGACTAAACTAAAATCTCCTCCAATGAAGCAACAGCTAGACCTCTCTAGACAAAAAGATTAACTGTACTACAAGTTCCAAAGGTCAAAACAGTACTTGATTCAACTTGATGCTAGTATTTTTCAAGTGCAGCAACAAGCAAAATGAACAGAACAAGCAGAAAAACAAAAAAGAGACAAAGATCAGAACAGATGTAAGGATTCAATTCACTAAGCCTAAAATACTGTTGCACAGTTTAAACAGATATGCAGCAAATATTGTTTTAGTTAATCAGAAGTGCAGAAAACAGTTGAAAATAAGTCGTTATCTTGTGCAGCCTCACAGCAGGTTTTTGGAAAACATCACCATAACCATTACATCAACCTCCCAACCCCTTAGGACAGAGCAAGGGCAGAAGGCCTAACTCAATGCAGCTATGAGGAAACAAGCACAAACTGGTTTAAACACTCACTAGGTATTAAAAGGTAGAGAAACAAGGACCAGCCAAAGTTCAAATTATCCAATTATAAACACCCTAAACAGAGCCCTGTAGCAGTAACTCTAGCAAGATCAGACCAAACTGAAACCCCTGCCCTCAAAGCAACAGCTAGGCCTCTCTAAACTAAATTATAACTGTATTACAAGTTCCAGCATTCACAAACAGTACTAGATTCAACTATATGCTAGTGTTTTTAAAGTGCAGCAACAAGTAAAATGAATAGAACAAGCAGAGAAACAAAAAGGAGGCAAAGATCAGACCAGAGGTAAGGATTCAATTCACTATGCCTAAAATACAGTTGCACAGTTTAAACAGATATGCAGCAAATATCATTTTAGTTAATTAGAAGTGCATAAAACTGTTGAAAATAAACCCATAACTTTTGTAGCCTGACAGCAGGTTTTTGTAAAACAACACTGCAAGGGTAGAAGGGCTAACTCACTGCAGTTTAGAGCAAACAACCTCAGGAAGGCTTTGCCTATGAGACTAGTAAGACTTATGTCATTTAGGTTTAGTCCATGGCTCTAAAACCAGGTTGTCAGCCCTTCCTGGAGAACATTTGTGTCAGTGGGTGATACAGTGACAGCTCCTAATTTGCAGTCATATACAGTTTTATAGACAGCCAGAGGCCATTGGCAATGGGCTTAACATCAGAGAAGTGAATGTCAAAAAGAAGCTGTTCCAGGAGTGATCCCTGAAGGACTCCACTTGTGACTAGCCTCATTTTAGAGGTGGACACCCCCATTTTATGTAGCATCCTGGGACCTATATGTGAGCCAGCTCACTATCCACTGGGTGGCATAAGGATTCACACATAACCTTTTAAGTTTGTCAAGAATGCCCAAGTGGGGTACTGTGTCAAATACCTTGGCCAGGTTAAGATGGGCAGTATGAACCCATTTGTCCTTATACATTGTTTTGGTAACCTTCTCACAGAAGTCCACCAGGCTGAGTAGGCATAACTTGCCCTTGATGAAATCAAACTGGGTTGGGACAAGTGTCCGGAGGTTGCCTATGTCATTACTGATCATTTCCATGATAATTCTTTTCATGGCTTTTCATACAAGACTAGTGAGATTTATGGGTTTGCAGTTTTGAGGGTCTGTAGATGACCCACCTTTGCGCAGAGGGATGACTGTTGCTGTTCTCCATTCATGAGGCATGAAGCCTCTTTCGAGGCTAAAGTTAAACAGCAATTCCACAGAGACTGATAGATCATGTTTCATGCTATTTAGAAAGCATCCTGGGATAATGTCTGGGCCCATTGATGCAGTGTTTTTGGCTTAGAGAGAGCATTAAGGACCTGTTTCCAAGTGATAGCAGGGGGACTTATATTGGATGCTATTTCCTGAGGGAAGGCTGATGGAGAGAGGAGTAAAGTTGGAGCTGAATTTGTCAGCCAGTAGGTTTGCAATATCTTCTGGCTCAGTATATGTGGCTCCATTTAGAAAGAGCTCTGCACACAATTGCATATTGCCTTTGAGGCTGTGGACATAGCTAAAGAATTCTCTGTGTCTGTCCTTGGCCTGGGAGGCCAAATGTACCTAAACGTTGGCATTTGTAGACTTTATTTCCCTCTGATTTGTCTTTTTAGTTTGATGACAGTGCTTTTATCCTGTTGGGTGCTGCATCTTCTAATTTTGTCATGATTTTCTTCCTTGTGTTATACAATCTATTGATGTTGTGATTCCACCATGTATGGCTTGTTTTTTGTGTTAGTTCTGTTCTTCTTCCTGGTGCGTACAGCAGTGTCTATGCAGCTATTAACATGCTTGTATGGAATTTCTGTAAACAGGTCTGTGTAGGCAGCAGTGTTTTCAGGATTTGTGGGAGCTTGAAATTTTTCTGATTATCCCCTAATAATAGGAGTTAGCTTTAGAGGAGTTTCTGATCCAGGATTTATTTTTACTTCAAAGGAGACCATTTTGTGGTCTGACGTTGCCAGGGAAGACATTACACTAGGGGGTGTGCAGCACTCTCCCATATTAGTAAGCAACAGATCCAATACGGTTGCACCCCTTGTTGGTGTATTGACAATCTGGTCTATGGAGTTTGTGTTTATAAAATCCAGGAATCTATGTGCCAGTACATTTGGTACCACATATTATTCCTTGTTAATAGTGGGATAATTAAAGTCACCCATGAATATGGTATTGTGTTGGATGGTAAGTGTTTTCAATAAGTTTAAGTACATGTTATGGGTTTCCTGGGGGACCTACAGTTTGCAAATAAGTGTTATTGGATTTTGTCTGTGATGATTTGAACATTCAGAAGCTCAACCGCATTATCCTGTTTGACCAGCCCTGAGGTATATTTATGTTTTATGTAAATCATGACACCTCCACCTTTAGTCCTTGTCTGTGCACTAGCTGGTCTAAATTGTGGAAGGTGTTATAACCTTGCACTGTCGGTGTGCTCTCCCCAGCTTTAAAACATGTCTCAGTGACAGTACAGCCATCACCCTTCTCTAGGATGAAAAGCTTCTAGGGAGTTGATTTTTTTGTTTAGACTCCTAGCATTGAGAAGTAACACCTTTAGAGTTTCTTGGTTTTGATTTGCTATGTCAGAAGTAATTTCAGTCTGGCATTGCCTAAAAAGGCACCATGGAGGAGGAGAATGCTCTTGCCAAAATTATAAAGCCTAGAAAGAAGTGCAGACCATTCCTGGCAAAGCAGCATGGTCTCCTCTATGCTGACAAATAGAGCACTTTGTTAGAATGACACAAGAAACTAAGCCAATTATTAAAGTCAGTCATCTATTGTTCATAGTGTGGCATAATCCTTGGACAAGGTAAAACGCTGTTCAATGCTAGGTATCATACCAGCCTGGGGTACATATTCTGAGAACTTCATGATGTCTTTCTTCATATAGTCTAGGGAAGTACGTCTCAAGTCATTTACTCCCACATGGACTATGACTGAGTCATACTGGTACTTCTGGTCCAGTGACCTGAGTATGTCTGTAAAATGACAGATCCTGGTCCCTGATAAGCAACTGACCATGGCTTTTTCCTTACTCAGCCTGGTGAGAGGGGCATCAGTGTGTCTCACAATGGAGTCTCCAGTGATGAGAATGTTGGATTCTGTGGTGTCTTACCTTATGGGTTTAGACGTAGAGGGTCCATGAGATGTGGCTTTATGTGTTGATATGGATGTTGTTTTGAAAGAGTGCATTTGGACCTGCTGAGGCTATTTGTTATGGAGGTCTTTGGGGTCTAGGAAGGTTATATTTAAGTGCCTCAGCATATGTGGGTCTATGTGTCTAATTTGAAATATGTGTGATGAGCGCAGTATCAGTACTAATGACAACCTTATTGACGTTAGCAGTACTTTTATGTGAGAACCTTGTCAACAATAACATTGTGTAAATACATCTCTTACATAATTCAGTATTCTGTAAGTACTCTAAAAGATACTTATTAACTTCAAAAGTATTCAAATAAAATGTTCACATATATTATAGAGCTTAAAATATGTCTTTTGAATAACGTGAAGTATCTATACTTATTTTCTATCAGTTATGAATAATGGCAGGCAGGCAAGCTTTGTTTGGTATGTAAAGCTTTGTTTAAGGATAAATTGAGAATATTGCTGAAGTCTGGAAAATTACATACATACATCGGAATTGAAACAAGGCAATACAAAAATAATTAACAAAATGTAACTCAGTCTTTTTGTGAGTCTATGGAATAAATTGTTAATATCTGCCAGGAGTAGCCAAACACTGGAAATATTGAAAACAACCCTAGACGCATTCATTTTTCTTTAATTCATAATATGTGTTTTAATAAGGTCTTTTATGTCCTTAACACAGTATGTTAAGCCTTATAAGCATTGAAAACCTTGTGACCATGTGCTTCAGTGCATACATCCTAGAGTAGCTGTGTTTACTATATGCTATATTTGTTGATCAGCTATTCCTCAGTGCCCTCCTGGGTTTGCTATTTTTTATTTATTTATTTAAATAGCCATTTATGAATTTATTATTAATTTGTTGAATATGTAAACCAAGGTGTTAACATTTAAGGTAACCCAGGAAAGCTATCTTGTTAAGGGGTCTATTCAAACTCAAACAGTATGCAAATGGAGACTCAGGAAATCAAACCCAGGACATAGGATGAAGCTCTCTAGTAGCTCAGAGCCGTAATTATGTATATGGAACTGAGAAAATATCACCCAATAGTAAAGACAGCAGGATTTTGACATCTTCAATTACTTGCTCAAGCTGGCCTTACAATACACAAGCAACTAGTTAAACTTGGATCATTACTCTCATAGACTGGAGCAGCTGTCCTGCAGCACTTGGACCAGTTAGTTATATTAAAAGTCTGGGAGGAGAAATTAATTACATAAATGAGAATGTGAGTGATCTGTCTGTTGGAAGCCACGCTGGCAGTGTTGAAAAAAGGCAGAATAAAGAACTTCATGTCTATCAGCTTTAAATGTGAAATGGAATTCCCTCATCAGGACCCTTTAGCTAAATATTTAGTTTTACGCAGATGCTATTTTGACAGCTGGTTAATGGTTGAAAAAAAAGAGTATAACTGCTCTACTCTAGACACAGTAGACTGCTGCAGAAAAATGTATAAGATTAGGTGTGTATTGATGGTTGTGGAGGTCTAGAAAAGAGTAGGAAGGATCACAATATACACTAATACAGCTAAAAGAAAGAATGACAGAAAAATGCTGTTGCATAATATAATAGAAAATGAGGCAGAGGCAGCAGTTAACTAGAAAGGGCAAAAATAACCAGTGAATAAGACAAGCTTCTATGAAAAAATACAATTGTTCTTCTTTCGGCTTTTCCTGATTAGGGGTCGCCACAGTGGATCTCCAGTCCACTAATGATTGGCAGTAGATTTTTATGGTGCCGAGGTGCCAGCCCAAAGCCCAACCTTCAACGAAGGCACGCCCATTCACACATGTCTTTTGGACACCACTCGACCACAGGGAGGACATGCAGACTCCACACAGAAGGTGCTCTAGCCAAGAATCGAACGGGAGAACTTCTTGTTGTGAGACGACAATGCTACTGCTGCACCAGCATGGCTTATATGAAAAATCTGAAGTCAAAATTAGAGTACAAGAAGAAAATCAAGAAAATATCCCTTTTAGAGCAGTTTGCTTTCCTTTCAGTTGTCTAAGTTAAAAGTAGTCAGGACTAACATAGTAACCCAGGGTGCCTACATAATATATTGAATGGATTTGGATTGCAAAAAGTAATATATGGTAAAAATGTTAGTGTGAAAATGTGGTAATAATGATGGAATACTAACTTATTTTGTTTCTAGATATTATGGGTCTGACAAAAATGGGGAGCTGTTCATTTTCTTAAAATGGAAGACCTCTGACTTTGCTTTATTGGAAATGCTACATATCCGTAAGTCCAATGGCTCTTGGATTACTCACTCTAAAGACCTTAACATGATATGTGACATTAATAGAACTGCTGGGTGGACAGATTCATCTCCCAGAGGTTACCACACTTGTGAAACAGACTCCCAATTCATGTCAACTTCAAATGTAATCTGGACAATTGGATGGGCAACTGTAAATTCACCCTGGGAGTTCCACTTGTCTCTCTCTCTTGGACAGGGAAGATAGGTGTTGACCATGGAAACAAGGTCAGAACTTGGCTAAGCTTGTAAGGGCCCTAGGGCCATTAGCCTAGTTACTTCCTATGATCCTCAGTTCACGTATGTCCAAGTGCAAGGTTTTTAAAAAGAGTCTTCTCCCTGTATGAGTCACCAAAGAAGACAAATACTGTTTATACTAATATAAGATGAGCTAGAGTATAAGGTGAAAGGCAACTATTAGGCCAAAATGCATTAAGATGTATTAACCCCTGTATATCACAAGGTTAACAATGAATACCGGGTTCTGAGTTTTATATTATGTGAAACTGCAATAGCAGAATGCATTTAAAGTATATGCCATGTAAGTCATTAAGCCAAAACAAGTACTATATATTCATTTTATTTATTAGTTTTAGCTCCTTTTCACACAGTTTATGCTTTTCATTCATAAGTCTCATTTTACCTGTCTGTATCTATTTTCAAATTGTGTATGTTGTTTACAGTGTAATCTGCTAAATGTTGCAGACATAAACGTCTTAGTTTATTTAGGACTATAACTGTTTACTTGATTTTTGTGAAAAATGTATGGCTCTTTGCCTTGTGTCTTAATAATAACAATATCAGGGTGCATGTCATACAGTCATCTACTTGGGAGGTGTAGAGGATTTCATTGCATAAAACACCCGATTGAGACAAATGTCCATTAATAAATTTCTGTTCACTGATTTTGGTTATTTCATGTAAAATCTGCATGTTAGATGTCCCCCAGGATCAGAACATTTATAGTATTTCATTAGAATGATGTGTACAAAATAATATCTTTCACTGTAATATCTCACAAGGTGAAATATCTGTGTATTCTACCATGTGATAACAATTAAAGCTGTCAGAATTTGTAAACATGGATATGATTCAAAAACTATTGTGAGTTAGATACCAGCTGTATGACACTCAACACAACGATTTGCTGAAAGTGGTACAAGATGTTTGTCATCCCACACTGCAGTGAGCAGAAGGGGTTGACCACACATGCTAGGGACCCTGTAGTTTATCAGCACCCCCAAACATCAAAGCAACATATGCAGGTATGAAACAACAGAATAATTCAATTTTGTATCAGGGTAAAAGACAAACAAACAAGGAAAGCTGGCAGCAGCAGTGCAAAGTGCAAAGAGCAAGACTTGTAAGTGGAAAACCATTTCAATTACAGTCAGTGTTGTCATATAAATGGTCAACATTGCTCAAGTCCTGCCCTGCAGTCACAATGGACTTAGGCAGGAATGACAGAAAAACAGTGTAAGTATGACATATACCATTTTATTGAATGGTTCCTATAAATAGCATTAAGATCAAAGCAAAAAAGGTACACACAGTCTTGAACCCATCATCCTGCACTTCCCCAACTACAGCATATGTCTACTTGACAAAGGAATGACTCCACAGCATGCTCACAGTTATAGTCCTTATGCAGCACATGATGTTAGAATGTGCTGATGAACTACCAGGTTGCTAGTATAGATTATCAACTGCTTATGTTTGGTGATTTGTTGGTCGATGTTGAATGCCACAGTTATTAGTTAGAAAACTGGTTTGTTACTATATTACAGTTCATAACATACAAACAAAATATTGTTAATATCATTAAGATAAAAGCAAAAAAGGTACACACAGTCTTGAACCCCTGTCATCCTGCGCTTCACCAACTACAGCATATGTCTACTTAACACAATAATGACTCCACAGCATGCTCACAGTTATAGTCCTTATGCAGCACATGATGTTAGAATGTGCTGATGAACTACCAAGTTGTTAGTATACATTATCAACTGCTTATGTTTGGTGATTTGTGGGTCGACGTTGAATGCCACAGTTATTAGTTAGAAAACTGGTTTGTTACTATATTACAGTTCATAACATACAAACAAAAGGTTGTTTGTTGTGTATATATGCTGATCAGATACATAATATTGTTTTCAGCTTTTATTTTTGCTACCATCTATTACCAGAAACAACATACTGGTTTGTAAAACTACTGTAGAATAGTGACATAAAGTTATTTCTTCTTTGTATGAAAAATGGGATCTTGCTGTCAAAGATGTACTGTAGCTCTTATTTCTGTACTACTTGCTTAAACCTAAAACTGCAAGATGAAAAAAATGATTTTCCTCTGTGGCCTACAGATTAGGGTAAGCAAAGGGCCATTTATCTTAAACACTGACACCAGGTCATAAGGAATAAAGTCATGCTCAAAAGGATTTATTTTGATATTTTGCTCCTCACACAGGCATAACATCTTGCTCTTCTACATAATGCCAGAGAACAAGTTGCTTGTAAAAAATTGTTAATGAGAATATTATTTTCCCTGCTTCTAAACTAAATGGCATAATAGTAACGTTGTTTCACAACTGTATCTCTAAATCACACTCACTTTATATCCATACTCAAGCATGTACAGCTCACGAGGAACGGATAGAAATAGGGTGAAGTTACTTAAGATGCTTTTTAGCACAGAGAGCTATGGTTTTATAAAATAAGAAATGCATGGATACAATGCACAGTAGCTTGAGTTTCCAACATTGTTTACATGCCCAGGAATGGAGTGACTCATGCTGAATTCTTTTCTGATCCTATTCACCGAACCATTAACTAAGCAACACAAGCAGGGCAGTCCCTATGCCTGATACAAATTTATCAGCCATTTTCAGTGTGCAGTGCCAAGACTGGGAGAGAAAAGTGGACAGAGGAGAAATGATCATCCCCTTCCTGTCACTGTGGCATGTTTTTATGCTTTATTTTAACCGAATGTTGTGAAACATACAGCCATAGATTATAAATAACACTCTGAAATTGTTTTATTCCACCAGAGCCAAGCTGAAACATTTGCACCTGACCTTATTTCACACATGCTTGCTTTGTCAATTCACCAGAGCAGGGGGCTTAAACAAAGCTTGCATGCATTAGGAAAATCATCACAGACAGCTAAAGAGACAAAGTAAGTTATCCTTTTAGTTAATGATGTAACAGCAGAAGGTGAATAAACTACCTACTCTGTGCATTAGGCATGAGGCCTCTACCTGCTGTATGTCTAGCCCCAAACTGTTCTACAACCCTCAAGAAATTAGTGATCATTTAATGTGACAGATTAGCAGATGTTCTTCTGTGATGCTTCGCTTGGGCTGCCAATTCCATCATGCGGATTATCCATCTATACTGTGCATGTTAAATCAGCCTGAGTAAGCAAACTGATTAAGGTGCAGCATGCACACATTGTGCAATCATCATAACACTAGTTAACATTCAACAGTAAGTCCTGCATCTCACAGCTTATTACACAGAGGATGGAGCTTGTTCAGTGATGCAATGGTGCATGGAAAAGTTTCTTTAAACTTTTCTTAGTGTAGCAAACATATATGTAAGTCATCCAAGTGTAACTAGACTTTATATTATTAGGGATATTCTATTTTTTTTTTTTTTATCATTATGACAAAAATTTTGTTTGGCTTCCAATTCTTAACAATATAGTTTCTGCTCAACATCAGCATGAAAATGCATGTTTTAATTTATTTGTCTAACCACTGCTAACAACTGACAATTCTGGACATGTTTTAAAACAGAGCTCTAAAAATACTTTCTTCCAAAAGGCTACACTGAATCACAGTCAGTACATGTGCTCTCTTACCAACTCATGAATTCATACCGCTTAAACTGTGCTCATTAGTGTTTTGCTTATATATTGTAAATTGCTGATATAACGGGAATGCCCTAGCACACTTGTCAGACTGTAAAAAATCATCAAATAAAATGTTTTGAAATCTTTATAATCTACTATTAAATCCAATATTTTATGCATTATGTGTTGGCTAATCCAGTGCAGAGTATTTTTTAGTTTAAAAATGCACACTGAAAAAAATCTGTACTTATGACGATGTAATAAATGTTAAAAGCTGAAATGAATAAGTACAAAAGCATGCAGACAAGTGAGGTCATCTTTGCTTGAGATCTGACTGTGGTATTTATTCAAAGCATTCCCATGCACCGTCTGAATTTAGTATCCCCTCCCCCCAAAAAACATAGTCAATGAATGTTAAAAGCTCTTGCGCACATAACATCAATACATATGTTCTGCCATATACAGCCTGAATTTGAGGCTTAAAGGAAACCTAAACAAATAAGTAAATATTCAAAATAAATGTTTATCACTCTCTAATGATGTGATCAAAATATAAATAACATCTGACATTTTGCAATTGGTTCAGAGAAATCTTTTATTTTGAAATTTATTCTGAAATGTGGTTTAGTATTCTCACTTCTTATATTTATTATTCAAAGGTTGTGTCTAAGATGTGCATGCCATTTGCAATAATAAACTGTACAGGTATGCGTGTTATTATTTATAAAGCATACCGAGATGAGCGGTATCATTTATGTTGCCTAGTCAGCCACTGAACAGTACATTCTATAATGCCAACATATATAGGTTCATAGGTTCATAGGTTCATACTAGGCTATCTGCCCTAGGGCATTTATAAGCCTAGCCAGAGTGTGTTTGGCTTTCGCCACCCATTTTAAATTAATTTTGCTATGCCCTTTTTCGAGGTTAGTATACTGTGCCTCTATCTAACAGTGACACAGAAGTGACACCCGGGGTAAACCTACAATCCCACATCCACTCATCAAGATTCCTCTTGAAGAGAGTCAATGAGGGACTCTGCCTAACCTGAACTGGGATTTTATTCCAGAGTGAAGGGAGCCTCTGGGTTATGAATCTGTCCCTCCAGCATGTCCTATTTATTTCAGTGCTGAGGTTCAAGTCTCTCGAGCACGTAGCTCGATGGGATTTGGATTTTCTGAGGTGCAGCATGTCCATTAATTCCGGGATGGACATGGCTTTATACGTCAGGCACAGATCGCCTCTGAGCAGGCGGTATGCCACTGAGTAGAGCTGGAGTTTCTTTAACCGGGCAGCATATGGCATCTGTTTGAGCCCTTTGATCCTCTTGATGAGGTACTTTTGGGGTCTTTCCAGTTTCTGCAGGTGTCTGGTAAGGTACATCCCAAAAGGGGCATTGTACTCAATTATGGGCCTGATGAGAGATGAGTAAAGAGGCACGATGACCTCCCCTGATCTAGATGTGAATCCCTTCATGATTAGGTAGGCTATATAAAATGTTTTTCTAACCACTTTGGCCACGTGGTTGTCAAATGAGAGATTGCTATCAATTGGGTCCCCAGGTCCCTAATTACTTCTTCTGTACTTAATGGATTACCACCTATGTGGTAATTTGTGGGCACTTTGTTTTTGCCAAAGGGGATGACCATACACTTTTTGCCATTTAGCTTGAGGCCATGGCTCTGGCACCTGTTGTCTGTTTCTATGAGGCCCTTTTGGAGGATGCTTGTGTCGGCTGGAGAGTCGATTATGGTGCCCAGTTTGCAGTCATCTGTGAACTTGGTCAGCCACTGTCCTTCCGTGTTGGCCTGTACCTCCGAGAAATATATACCGAACAAGAGAGGTCCCAGGACTGAGCCTTGTGGGACGCCACTTGTAAATGGTTTAGAGTCTGACATGGCTCCAGCAATTCTAACCATGTGGGTTCTGTCCTTGAGCCACTTTGCAACCCATCTAGTGACATAGGGGTTTATATTTAAGCTGGTGAGCTTATCTATAATGCTCAAATGGGGTATTGTATCGAAGGCTTTTGCGAGGTCCAGGTAGGCTGTGTGGAACACCTTCCCCTCGTCAATGGCCTTGGTGACTGTTTCAAAGAAATCAACCAGGTTTAAGAAGCAGGATCTGCCCTTAACAAAGCTGAACTGGGTAGGATCCAGTGTCTCTAGGTCCCCAATATCTTTATTTATGAGGTCCATGATGATTCTTTCCATAGCTTTGCAGACCAAGCTAGTCAGGCTTATGGGGCGATAGTTTCCAGCATCCATTGAGGCACCACCTTTGTGGAGAGGGACCACTGTTGCTGTACGCCACTCTTTGGGTACATATCCTGTAGTAAGACTAAGACTGAACAGTAGTTTTATTTTTGGGTTTAGCTCTTCTTGAAGTTCATGTAGGAAGCAGCCCGGGACACCGTCTGGTCCCATTGATGCTGTGTTTTTGCTTTGGAGAGGGCGGCTCTTACCTGAGCATCTGAGATGTCAGGGGGGGCAGCACTCTGCTGGGATAGATATTTGCCCTTTTGGTGGGGGGGGGGGGAGTTTTCGCTGAACCTGTCAGCTAGGATGTTGGCAATGTCTGTGGGTTCGATGTATTTTTTGTCATTTTGGAGTAATTCTGAGCATATCTGGGAATTCCCACTCAGGTTCCTATATATATATATATATATATGTGTGTGTGTGTGTGTGTGTGTGTGTGTGTGTGTGTGTGTGTGTGTGTGTGTGTGTGTGTGTGTGTATGTGTGTGTATGCTGTATTTTTAGGTACATTATATGTCTTAATTTTTGCAGCATATTTCTTACCTACTTAAAGTGTACTTCAAAGACATGGGCTGGGATTTGGAGATGATATCAGAATGTAGAATGGTAAATTGCTTTATGAGTGGCAGCTAGCAGGGTGGAGGTAATTCAGAGATGCAGCATGGCTGTGCAAGGCTGTGAAATTATGTGTACAATGTATGGAAATAGGTGTATAGGCTCATAGTTGTAGCCCACTGAGGCCCATAAAAGCCTGGCTATGAACCCAAATATGAGCCCCAAATTTGATTTATATAGGTGTGATTTACTGACTGCTTGTGTCCATCAGAGTCATAGGTGCCAGATCAGGGGTGAAGTTCCAATTACCCATCCTTGGTCCAAATTGCACTTAAATAAAGGTAGGGAGGAACTTTGCTTCACATGGATGCGGACCGTATTCCAGAGAAGGGATAGTCTCTGGGATACATACTGTCTCTCCAGTAGGTTCTATTTATATCACAGGCAAGGTTCATGTGTTTAGAATGGGTAATTCTGGAACTTTTTGTTTTGTGGATATGCAGGAGGTCCACCAGGATGGGGTATGGCAATGCCTTGTATGCCAGGCATAGAACTCCCTCAACAGCCTGTAGGAGACACAATATAGGAAGAGGGCCTTGAGGTGGTCTGCAGAGGACATGTTACCCATGCTCTGTATTCTTTTAGTGAGGAACCTCTGTGGATATTCCACTTGTTGGATGTGCCTGGTTAGATACATACCAAAGGGGGCATTGTTCACAATAATAGGTCTGACGAATGCCAAATGCAGTGGAACACTGACCTCCTTGGACCTAGATGCCATGCCTTTGTTTATAAGTTGCACAACATAGAATGATTTCCTCACTACTGTAGACATGTGATGGTCAAAGGCTAGATTATACCGTATATTTGTCCTCAAGTTCCTGACTACTGGGTCACTCTTACTTACTAGGGTTAATGACTTCCAAAAAGATACTATTATACATTTCTTGGCATTTATTTTTAGTCCATGGTTCTGACACCAGTTATTTGTCTGTGTCAGCCCTTCCTGGAGAACGTTTGTGTCATTAAGGGATTCAATGAATGTTCCTAATTTGCAGTCATCTGCAAATTTTGTCAGCCAGAGACCACTGACATTGGCCTTTACTTCATAGAAGTAAATGCCAAAAAGGAACAGTCCCATGACCAATCCCTGAGGGACTCCACTTGTGGCTAGCCTCTTTGTAGAGATGGACTCCGCAATTCTAAATTCCTGGGTTCTGTTTGTATGCCAGCTGTCTATCCTTTGGGTGACATAATGGTTTATACATAACCTCTTGATTTTGTTAACAATGCCTGAATAGGGTATTGTGTCAAATACCTTGGCCAGGCCAGGGTAGGCAGTGTGAACTGTTATTCCCTTATCCATTGCTTTGGTGACCTTCTCAAAGAAGTCCACCAGGCTGAGTAGGCATGACCTGCCCTTGACAAAACCAAATAGTGGTGGGTACAGTGTCATTATTGATCATTTCTATGATAATTATTTTCATGACTTTTCATAGGGGACTAGTGAAACTTATGTGTTTATAGTTTCCAGGGCATGTAGGTGTCCCAGCTTTGTGCAGAGGGATGACTGTTTCTGTTCTCTGTTCTTAAGGCATGAAGCCTGTTTGGATGGTACAGTTAAATAGCAATTTCAGAGGTCCTGATATGTCATGTTTAATGCTATTTATAAGACATCCTATGATCTTGTTTGGGACCATTGAGCAGTGTTCTTTGCCTTAAAGAGAGAGGATTAAGGACCTGTTCCCTAAAGTTAGCAGGGGGAGTTCTATTTGATGGTATTTCCTGAGGGAAGGTTGAGGGGAAGTGGGGGTAAGGTTAGAGCTGAATTTGTCATCTAATAGGATTGCTATATCATCTGGCTCAGTATAGATGGCTCCATTAACAATGACCTTCACAAACAATTGTGTATTGCCTTTAAGGTTGCTAACTTAAGAACGCCTTGCGGTTGTCCTTGGGCTGGGAGGCCAAATGCACTTCAAATTTGGCTTTGGTAGACTTTGTTTGTCCTCTGAGTTATTTGATTAGTTTGATGAGAGTGCTTTTATCCTGTTGGAGGCTACACCTCCTCCTTTTTGCCATGATTTTCTTCCCTTATATTATATAACCTATCGGTGTTGTTATTCCATCAGAGTGGCTTGTGTTTTGAGTTAGTTCTGTTCATCTTCTTTTTGGGTACAGCTGCCTCTTTGCAGTTATTAACATGCTTGAAAAGGGTTTCTCTGAACAGTTTGCCATGGACAGCAATGTTCTCAGGGTTTATGGGGGCTTGAAATTTTGCCAGGTTATCAGTTAATAGAAGGAAGTTAGCCTTTGAGTAGTTCCTGAATATTACAGGGTTAGCTGGAGTTCCAGAATTTATTTTTACTTCAAAGGAAACCATTTTTGTAGTCTAACCTTAGCAAAGAAGACATCACACTAGGGGTGTGTACCACTCTCCCATATTAGTGAAGACCAGAGACAGTATGTGTGCACAGCTGGTCAGTGTATTGACAATCTGATCCAGGGAGTTTGTGTTTATAAAATTTGTGAATCTCTGTGCCTCCCATAACTCTCAACTGTCCCTGATTTTCAGGGATGTCCCTGATTTTGACTCAAATTTTAGCTCTGTCCCTCTTAATCCCTCCTAAAACTAGTGACTTTTGGAGGAAAGGTGGTGAATTACATTTAATGAATAATGACAATATTTAAGAGTTATAGACTTCTTTTACTTCAGAAACTGTGTATTAATTCATATGCTCTGATTCTGTCAATGTTTCAGGTTAATAGCACTAATATTTTAAAAGTGTCCCTGATTGTCCCTGATTTTTTCTTGACTTGTCCCTGATTCTGTTGAAATTTGTCCCTGATTGGTTGAGAGGTCTGCGGCTCCACACTTAGTGTCATATATGATTCTTAGTTAATAGTGGGATAATTAAAGGCACCTATAAATATGATACTGGGTTGGATGGTAAATACATGTTATGGGTTTCCTGGGTCCCAGAGGGGAACCTATAGCTTGCAAGGAAGTGGTATTGGATTCTGGCTATGGTGAGTTGAACATGGAGAAGGTCAAGGGCATTGTCCTGTCTGACTATCCTTGAGGTATATTTATTTTTGGTGTCAATTGGGACACCTCCACCTTTAGTACCTATCTGTGTAGTAGCTATTCCTAATTGTGATGATGATGATATAGCCTTGCACTGCCAGTTTGCTCTCAGTGGCATTAAACCATGTCTTAGTGACCACACAGATGTCAGTGCTCACTAGACTGACGTAGACTTGTAGGGGGTGGAGTTTTTTGTTTAAGTTCTTAGCACTGAGCAGAAACATATTAGATTTTCTTGGTTTTGATTTCCTGTGTCAGAGGTACTTTCACTTTGGCACTGCCTAAAAAAGACACTATGAGGGAGGACAATGTTTTAGTTAATATTCAAAGGCCTAGAGGGGAGGGGTGCAGACCATCCCTGGCAAAGCAGTGTGGTCTGTTGGCCATCTCCTTCCATGCTGACAAATACTGCACACCCTTAGAATGACACCTGAAAGTAAGCCAGTTATTAAAGTCAGTCTCTTTTGTTTGTATTGTGGCATCATCACTGGAGAAGGTAAAACGCTGCTCAACGCTAGATTCATCCCAGCCTGGGACATATTTCGGAGAGCTCTATGATTTCTCTCCCATCATATAGTCTAGGGTGATACATCTCAGGTCATTTATACCCACATGACTATGATTGAGTGATACTGGTATTTTGGTCTAATGACCTGAGTGTGTCCATAGTATGGCAGATCCCGTTCCCTGATAAGCAACTCATCATGACTTTCTCCTTATTCAGCCTGGTGAGAGGGACATCAGTGTGGCTCACAAAGGAGCCATCAATGACCAGAATTTTGGATTGTGTGGTGGTTTGCCTTTTGGGCTTAGAAGTAGAGACTCCATGATATGTGGCTGTATGTGTTGAAGTGGGTGTTTTTTTGAAAGAGTGCATTTGGGGCTGCGGAGGGTATTTGTTTTGTGTTCTTAATCTTGGACGTCTTTGGGGTTTAAATTTGCATTTAAGTCCCTCAACATATGTGGGTCTATGTATCTGCTTTGAACTATGTGTGATGGGTGCAGCATGTGTACTGCTGCGAGTCTGACTGACATTAGGAGTCCTTTTATGTGAGAGCTTAGCCTTCCATGACATTGGATAAATACAGCTCTCCCATAGCATATCAGTTTGTTTGAGAATTAGCTGGTTGTCAGTAAATATGAGGTAATTTCTGCATTGCCTTAGGATGCTCATATCCACCAAGCTGGTTACAGAGTCAATGGGAAAGTTCATATCCATAGCAACAGGACATTTTTTATTGAATAAATGATTGCAGTGGGAATACAAAGTAATACAAAATATCACAGCAAGCAAAAGAAATAAAATAAAAAGAACCACAAAAAGCACAGATTCAAAGGCTTTAATGAATCCTTAGCACCTCGGCCCATAAGCCTTCCAAGAGTACAAAACACACACTTACCAACAACCTTAAATACAATAAATTCACTAAAGTTGATTAGTCAATTAAACAATGATTCAATAAAAATTATTAACAAATAATGTACTTCCAATTACATTATACCATATTTCGAAATAAAAATACTTTATTTTCTTAAAAGTTTATATTTTAAACTTACACACTCACCTAAACCCACTTCAATATTTTCTAAAATACAACCCTGCAATTCAGCTGGATTAGAATTATGACATAGCAGAGAATGTTCCCCAAGCGGACTATCTAACTTTTTGTTTTTAATATCCCTAATATGTTCTTGCATATGCACCTTAAAACTTTTCAACGTCTCCCCTATATTAAACAAGTTGCAACTACATCTTAATGCATATACAATAAATACCCTTAGTGTGACATATAAATTTACTATTCAGTATGAATCTACAATTATTTATAAATGAAAATGATCTACCCACATATTTACAAAGAGAGCATTTAGAACATGGTCTAGTACCTGCCTCTGTTTTAATAACATAATTCCCAATAGTTAAATCTGGTGGGGAAAAATAATTGTGCACTACTATATCTGCCAAATTCCTGTCTCTTTTATAAGAACTGTCAATCTGGTTAGGTAAAATATGTTGTAGCCCCTTATCTTTAAATAACATAGGCCAAAATATGCAAACTTACCAAATCTTGAGTCATTACATTATAAGTAGTGACAAAGAAAATTTTTCTTCTTTCACTTTCATCTGATATACCTAAATTACTATTATCTTTTATTACCCTTATGACCAACATACTGCCAGCCATATATCATTTGTAGAACTCTAAATTTAGCCTTCATAACATTGTCCATAGTAAAACCTCTCTTAATAAACATATTTTGTGTTTCCACCACTTCTCTGTTAAAAACAAAGTCTATACTGCATAATTTATTAATCCTCAGTAATTCATTGTAAGGTAATACTGACATCAAATGTGGATGGCAACTACTGCCATACAAAAATAAATTTCTTTTGTCAAACTTCCTATGTATTGTTGTATCCCCATAAAGAAGAACATCTCAAAAGTTCACCTCTGTCACTAACTGGACACCATCAAATTGTAGGTCCATGTTATTAGATTGTATTTTATTCACAAATGTTTGTGCATCAATTTCACTACCCCTACACAAAAAAATCAAGTAATTTATGTATCTACAATAAAATATTACTTTTTTTCGAAAAAAAGTATTGGGGTAAATGAAATCTTCCTCAAACCTAGCCATAACCAGATTGGCATACATGGGGGCAAAAGCAGCCCCCATGGCAGTATCTTGAAGTTGGTGAAAAACCTCCCCATTGAATGTAAAAAAAATATTCTTAAGACAGAACAGTACAAGATCCCATGAAAAATGAGACTGTAGAGTATCTCCCAGACATTGTAACAATGCTTGCATACCTACATTATGTTTAATATTAGTATAAAGACTTTTTTACGTCTAAGCTAAGCCAATACATATCCTCATACCAAGTTATCATTTTTATTTTATCAAGAAAATTCTATCTATAATATATGAAGGAATTTTGATAACATATTCTTTCAAATGTTCATGTAACAAAATGCAAATGTTTTTCATAAAATACCTTTCTGCTGAAACAATAGGTCTTCCACACAAAGGATTTACCTTTTTATGTGTCTTAGGAAGAAAATCAAACTCAGCCATTTTGCTCTGATCCACACTGAACATTGTATCCACATCCTCAGAGGTAAAATATCCCAATCTAAAACCTCTCTTTAACAAACATTCATATTCCTTAATAGACTTATAGTATTTTGAGATAGCACATCTCTCATACACTTCTGTATCATTTAGATGTGCATAACACATCTACAGGTATTGTATATAATGTAAGATTACTATTTGGTTGGATTTGTCTGATGGCTTAACCACCAGATTTTTATCCTGACAAAATTCTAAGAAGGTCAACCATTGTTCTCTACTCATATTATAACTAATCTTACTTTTGTTATTAATACAATTCCAATAAAGATTTTCCATTTCAAAGTTCAAGGTGGAAGCATACCCCTGTATCTGAGCATTAGTAAAAGGAGGAATAAAATCACTTTTAATCCTAAGGAATTCAGTGTTCAGTTCACTATAAGCATTTGCCCTCCCTTCACAATCATTCTGATCAGAATAACACAAATAAAACGAATCGTCAGAATTCTCACATTCATCCATTACATTACACACTCCATTATTACAAAAATAATTATTTTTATGAAAAAAATCTACCAAATGCAACTTTCTGCTAAGAGAAAATAATTCACTTCTAAAAACGTGCAACTGAGGCAATGCTGTCGGTATGAATTTAAGTCCCAAATTTAATACTCATAAAACTGTGTCAGAAACAACACAATTAGATAAATTCACAACTTGAGAATCATTACAGTTAGTATACTTATCAGTTCCGTGTGTTTTTTTTTAAATTGCCATGTCCTTTAGCATTTCATCCTGTATAATTCAATTGTCCCCCTTCGTTGCGACTTCTTTTCTTGTTTTAGTAGTTGTTATAGTTCCTGATCCAAAAATGTTTATCCAAATCCCTGGGATTTTGGGCCTGTGGAAGGGCAGGAAATTGTTTCAGACCACCAGCAGCTCTCAAATTAGTTTCAGCTTTGTCCGACATCAGAAATGAGACAGAGCTAGAGGCGGAAGTATTGTTATAACTTTGGCCCCTCTTAAAACTATAGGAAGCCCTCCTACCGTTATGTTTCTACAAAAATGCTTTATCAGAATTATAGTCCTTAATGTCTCTATTTATCTTACCCATTTTCCGTTGAACCAATTACGTCTCATACTCATTCTAAAAATTTAAAAAACAAAAAACAAACTGGTGAAAAAAACACCCTTGCATGCCCAGCGCCTTTAAACTCCTGGATTCAAATAGATGTATGCAAAGATTCTTTATAATCCACAGGTTATGTTGTGAAACAAGAACGCCAATAAACAAAATAAACAAATTGAAATTTTATTAAGCTTAAAAACAAACTTTTTGTCGGCGCTTTGCACCAACTTCCTCAGAAAACAAACTGCACCACACATTTGTCTCACTATAAATACATCACTACTCCACTCAGATGCGCCCCCTAGCAGCTCCCCTTTAAAAAACACATAATTACACTTTGAAATTATTAACTAAAAAGCGGTCAAAATATTCAACAATTTGGTATCTATTACTCATACCTGCCTTCAATGCTGGTAAAGCTATGATGCTCCAAATATTAAATTTTAAAGCCACCATGGTTACATATAAATACAAATGATCAAAAGTATCAATAACCACAAAAAATTATAATATATATAAATAAGTATAAAGTGGGAAGAAAATTCCCACAAGTGTTAATATAAACATTGGTATAAACAGTGAGTGGTAAACACAAGAATAAAAAATGGTAAGACGCAAAAATATATTCCCGGGTGGCATTTAGCCACTCCATGGGGCTTCACCACACTAGACTTCTCAATTTGAAGAAGCAACTAATGTAAAGCATACTATTAAGTCCAGGTAAATGGTAAGCTTCCAACTTAAGTTGCCACATCAACTCCTTACATTCTAGTCTTAAAGAATCGGGTCCCCCCCATATACTCTTGGTTTAGCTGATCGATCACTGAAAACGAGAATTCGTGACCTGGATTATCTAATATGTGTTTGGCCAAAGTGTTGTCGACCTTCCCCTTCCTGATGGCATATAAGTGCTCATATACCCGTTCCTGTAGTTTCCTATCAGTCTTGCCGATATAGAAGCCTGGACAAACCGAACACTGGGCTAAATATACCACCCGATTGGTGGCACAATTGAATCTTCCTTGTATGAGATACTTCTTGTCCCTTATGGAAAAAGCTGAACTTGCTTTAATATATGTGCAGTACTTGCACATATTACATTTAAGCATCCCAGATCTGGGGGAGGCACCAGCAACTTTGGACTCCAGAATGTTTTTGATGTTGAGGCCCCTCCTGAAAGTCCAAATGTTCCTGTTGACTCGGTGGTTAATAAGCGCCAATTTTCTAAGTCCAAATGTTCCTGTTGACTCGGTGGTTAATAAGCGCCAATTTTTCTTTATTATGGACACAATGTCCATTGCATCCAAGTTGAATGAAATTACAAAAGTACAATTGAAAGTATCAGACTCACTGGCAAGGCGAGGTAAACCTGAAGGCCCATCCTCCATATTCCTCAAAATGGGGCGGAAGTGGCCATTGGCCCTCTTCCCCTGCACTTCCACACTCAATTCTGCAACAAGATCAGCGGGGTACTCTCTGCTGATGAGCATGCCAAAGATGAACTTACACTCCTTGTGAAATTTCTTATCTTCTGATGTAATGCGGGCTGCTCGAACAAATTGCCCTCTTTTGATGTAATGGGTGTTCATTGTCAAAATGTAGATAAGAATTCGAGAAGGTTGGCTTCCTATGTATGCTGGCCACGAAGCGATTTAAGCTCCTATCTTTCTCTAGTTCCACATCCAAGTAGGTAATTTTGTCAGTGGCAAACTCAGATGTGAATTTCAAAAATTCTGTAGAGCCATTAAAAAATGACACCAAGTTGTTGACATCATCTAGAGTACCATTGAGGATGACAAAAATGTCATCCAAGAACCTAGCGTATAACACTACTTTCTCTTGGACTAAAGGGTTAGATAAAACAAACACCCTTTCCCAGTGGGCCATAACTAAATTGGCCACACTGGCTCCACAGGGTGATCCCATAGGGACCCCAATCAATTGGTGGAACCACTGGTTATTAAATGTAAAAAAGTTGCTGGTAAGAATAACCTCCAATAGCTCGCTGACCATCATAAGTTCTTCTGCTGGAGCATGGTGAAAAAACATTTCCAATTGGATCCACTCAACCACCTCCAAATGGGGGATAGATGAATACAGGTCGACAACGTCAATGGTCAAAAGAATACAATCAACGTTGAATGGAACAGAACCCACTTTTTCCAAAAATGCCCAAGAATTTCTCGAAATATATTGAACTCTGTCCACATACTTCTTCTTCCCACTTTATACTTATTTATATATATTATACTTTTTTTGTGGTTATTGATACTTTTGATCATTTGTATTTATATGTAACCATGGTGGCTTTAAAATTTAATATTTGGAGCATTATAGGTTTACCAGCATTGAAGGCAGTTATGAGTAGCAGATACCAAATTGTTGAATATTTTGGCCGCTTTTTAGTTAATAATTTCAAAGTGTAATCATGTGTTTTTTAAAGGGGACCTGCTAGGGGGCGCATCTGAGTGGAGTAGTGATGTATTTATAGTGAGATAAATGTGTGGTGCAGTTTGTTTTCTGAAGAAGTTGGTGCAGAGCGCCGACGAAAAGCTTGTTTTTAAGCTTAATAAAATTTCAATTCATTTTTTTTCATTTATTGGTGGTCTTGTTTCACAACATATCCTGTGGATTATAAAGAATCTTTGCATACATCTATTTGAATCCAGGAGTTTAAAGGTGCTGGACCTGCAAGGGTGTTTTTTTCACCACGTCTCATACTCAGTCAGTCTGCTGTTAATGTCACAAAGCATATCATCAAGTTTAGTAGCTGTTAAATGTTTTTGTAGTTCAGCACTCACAGAAACAATCTCTTCCTTAAGTGATGTTTTTTTAAGGTGGTCCGTCTCAATTAGTATACGTGTCCACTCCATTGAACACTCGTGGGCAGCATCAATCCACCTTTTGCGAAAGCATACATTATCGGGATTTCCTTCATCAAATGGTGTGGTTGGAGTTTTAAAGGCCCTCAGACCCCTTGGGAAATATTAAGTTCAACAAAACATTGTAAGCACAAAATGTTCATGTATGTGCTAGTTTCCTTGTGCAATAGGGCTTCCAATGTATCTCGTAAATTACACATTTCAGCTGTTATAAGAAGTGGCACTAGAGGACCCCACCTGAAGAAATGGATTAGAACGATGATTTCGTTCACCTTGATAATGCTCCCATACATTAACTGGAGCTGGTATACTCCCTGCTATGATACCACTCAAGGCAGGAACAACATTAGGGTCCCCGTTAGAAGCACTTTTATCTCGAAGCAAGACATATTGTTCCATCATTCTTTGGGATGTGTCCATAGGTTCATCTTGAAATATACGAGGTATATTAGAAGTAGGATCGGTAGTCATAACACAAAATAACACAGCGAGCAAAAGAAATAAAATAAAAAAAAAAACACAAAAAGCACAGATCCAAAGGGACACATTCAGAGAGCGCCATGATTTCTCTCCCATCATATAGTCTAGGATGATACATCTCAGTCATTTATGCCCACATGGACTATGATTGAGTGATACTGGTATTTTCGTCTAATGACCTGAGTGTGTCCATAGTGTGGCAGATCCTGTCCCCTGATAAGCAACTCATCATGACTTTGTCCTTATTCAGCCTGGTGAGTGGTACATCAGTGTGGCTCAAAAAGGAGCCCTAAATGACCACAATTTTGGATTGTGTGGTAGATTGCCTATTGGGCTTAGAAGTAGAGACTCCATGATATGTGGCTGTATGTGTTGAAGTGGGTGTTGTTTTGAAAGAGTACATTCGGGGCTGTGGAGGGTATTTCTTTTGTGTTCTTAATCTTGGACGTCTTTGGGGTTTAGGAAGTTAGCATTTAAGTCCCTCAGCATATGTGGGTCTATGTGTCTGCTTTGAACTATGTGTGATGGGTGCAGCATATGTACGGCTGAGAGTCTGATTGACATTAGGAGTCCTTTTATGCAAGAGCTTAGCCTCCAGTGACATTGGATAAATATATCTCTCACATAGCATATCAGTTTGTTTGAGAATTAGCTGGTTGTCAGTAAATATGAGGTAATTTCTGCATTGCCTTAGGATGCTCATATCCACCAAGTTGGTTAAAGAGGTAATGGGAAAGTTCATATCCATGGCAACAGGACATTTTTTATTGAGTAAATGACTTCAGTGGGAATACAAAGTAATGTCAGGTGTATCTGTCTGGTTTGCAACTCTGGGGGTAGTGCTTGCCACTGCAAATTACTTGCCCCATGTACAACTAGGTAGTGGCAAAATTTCAAGGGTACTTTCACATGAAAATTTCCAACTCAAGGTGTCTGTGTCTATACAGGGCACTGCCAAACACTTGAGGTGAAACCAATAAGTAGACCCTGATGCTTTATGGATGAAGTAATTAGGCAGATATTCTGAAGTTAGGTTAGACAGCAGCTAATCAAGCAGTACTTAATGAAGAGAAAGAATTATCTTTTTCAAGAATGATGAAAAGAGGGGATTTGCCTGACTGGCTACTCCCTGGTTACTACTAGTGCTGGTCTCACCACAGCTTCACATTGCTGGTATGCAATACTTCTTTTCTTCTTCTCTCACCAGAAGAAAAACAGTAGCACCAAGATGAGAGGCAGGCCACAGACTCTTTGATGATCAACACTTTTTTCTCAGATGATACAAGAGTATATAGGCTTGTTGTGACTTTTTCCTGGTAGATGTCTTGAATAGCAACCAGGCCAGTCAGACAGGTCCAACACAGACACTCACTCTCCATTCAGAAACACTTAGTAATCAATGCGGTCTGCTCCTTCTCTCACCAGGAGCAAAATATAAGCACAAAATCAAAGCTGGCACATATGAAGCAGTTACCAGGCTTTCTTGTGATCCGCAGAAATAATCTCCTATGCAAAACAGAAACACTAATCCCAAGATGACCACTGACAGACAGAATGTGGGCCCTAAAATAATTGTTGGTCTTGGAATAGATGTTGCAGATTATAAAGATAAAATGGAAAGTTTTAAGTCTTTTGGCTTCTCCTGTTAGGGGTTGCCACAGTGGAACTCTGGTCCGCTCATGATTGGCAGTGGATTTTTACAGTGCCAAGTTGCCAGCTTGACACCCAACCAACACACGGCCATTCACACCAACCTGTATTTCTTTAATGCCACTCGAACGCGGGGAGGACATGCAGACTCCACATAGAAGGCGCTCCAGCTGAGAACCGAACAGGAAAACCTCTTGCTGTGAGGCGACAATGCTAACCGCTGCACCACCACAGCTTATAAAGATAAAATGGAAATAATGTGTTAATATCCTAAAAGTTACAGTGTGAACTAAGCAGTTAGATATGAAAGAATGAGAAACTTAAGCTTTAGCAATCTAAGTGGAGAGCCACTAAATTTTAAAAGAGAAAGATAGATTGGAAGGAGTTGGGCACTTTGTGTACTGGTTCAATGGAATACAGTGGGATAGTCAGTAAATTTAAATAGCTGAAGGGGAGTGATTCCACAAAATGATAATTTTGTACTTACTCATAATAGTCAATGAAATAAGAGAGGGAAAGAAATATGTGGTCAAAGTAACATAAGGTGCAGGCATCTGGAAAGATAGTTGAGTTTAAAAACACAACAGAGCAATGGTGGGGGAAAATTAAATCACACTGTGACAAGAGACACAGCTGTCATCTCTTTCTTACTTTAAATATGCAATTAAAAGCAGTATACAAGTAGAACACAGTGTAAAGAAAATAAACCACAATATACAAAATAAAAGAAGGCTCTAAAGCAATAAAAATAGAAGAAAGCAAAGATTAACTAACATTTTCCTCACAGCAATCTATGGCATAGTCTGGATGAGCTTTTCCAGTAAAAAGATGACATCTCTGGACCTAGATTTCATGTCCTTACCTATAAACTGAGCAACATAGAAGGATTTTCTTACTACCTTGGACACATGTTGGTCAAAGGCTAGGTTCTTGTCTACATGTGTTCCTAAATCCCTGACTACAGAATTAACTTTTAGCGGCATTTTATTGGTGACATAGTTACCTGAGGTGGCTGACTTCCCAAAAGGTACTATAATGCATTTTTTGGCATTGAGTTTTAATCCGTGGTATAGACATCAAGCATTTCTCTGTGTCTGACCTTTCTGAAGAGTGTTCTTATCTTGGACGGATTCAGTGACTGCTTCCAGTTTGCAATCATCTGCGAACCTGGTCAGTCAGAGACCGTTGACATTGTCTTTGACATCTGCAAAGTAGATGCCAAAAAGGACCAGGACCAACACAGAGCCCTGAGGGACTCCACTGGTGACCAACCTCTTTGTAGAGGTTGTCTCACTGATCCTAACCTCTTAGGTTCTATCCATGACCCAGCTGGCTATCCAGGGTGTTATAAAGGTTATGCCTAGCTCAATAAGTTTGTTGATAATGCCCAAGTGAAGTATCATATCAAATTTTTTTTGCCAGATCTAGGTAGATAGTAGGCACCACTCTCTTCTCATTCATTCCCTTAATGCCCTTTTAAAAGAAATCCACCAGGTTCAATAAGTATAAACTTCCTTTGACAAAGCTAGAGTAGGATAGATCCATTGCCTGGTGGTCTCCTATGTCCTTGCTGATAATTCCCATGATAATTCTTTCCATTGCTTTGCAAATAAGACAAGTTAGACTAATGGGACTGTAGTTTCCAGGATCCGTTGAAGGTCCTCGTTTATGAAGGGGGGTGACCACCACAGTCCTCCATTCACATGGCACAAAGCCTGTTTTATGACTGTTAAAATTGAAAGGACTGTAGAATACTAGAATAAACTGGAAATAACTGAAAGAAACTGTAATGAGGCTGGAATGAATGTCTTTGTCTTTTACCCAGGACTGTGATGAACATGAAACAGTCTCTCCTTTATGTGCCAAATCTTGTTTTACCTTTCAGAATAAAAGTCTGCATACAGTGTAGATTGGTTAAGAATGTTTTACTATATACAGTGGAGGTAGATGCCAATAATATCCAAATTAAATCTTACGGTTACCAATAACAGTGCCGATAAACTGAAATAGACTGAATTATCATGTCCATAGTTTTTGCTCTCAATATACTCAGAATTATTCCTTTCTTCCTGAATAATATAATTAATATTCTGGAATGCTGGATATTTGACCTGACTTCTACACTCACTCTGAAGTGTCTGTACCAAAATTCTAAGGACTGCACTGCAATGACTTTCTGCTTATCAGACCAAACAAACCGACTGACTGTGTATGCAGTATCTCCAAGTAATATGAAAACGCTGCAAATTTTTACACATCCGTTTAACCTTGGTTCCCAAGCCTGTTTGTACTTAATGTACTGTACATACTGTTAGCACATTTTATTCTTATCAGCATTCTTGACTGACGGTTGCTGAAACATTCCTTTCTTATTGAATCTGTGTGTAAAATGAAGATATATGTATGCTTTAATATGGCTGCATTTCTAGACTTATGTAAAGAGAATATTGCATTTTTGTCTGACAAACTACATTTAAATTAAACCTGATCTTGCAATTTCTCCTGAGATACCTGAACAGTTATCTATTTCTGTAGTTACTTATAAAATGATGACACAGGGCTGACATTACATTTTCAGACCTTTGCAAGATTTATTGTACTAAATGTATTTATGTAATATTCATTCTGTAACAGTTGTCTGAAATTACTGAAATTGAATTTGCTTCTGTAATTACTTCATAAATCCATTAATTTAGTATGCAAAGGCTACTATAATGATCATTAGAACTAATATAACAGTTATAAAATATTGTTTTCTTCATCTGGTAAATGAACTTGCAATTTTAATATTGAACATTAGCTGTCACTTGAGCATTTATGGTCCGATAATTACTTGAAAATCATTTGGACTGAGTCTCTTAACTTTATGATTTAATTATAACTGAGCAATTCTTTAATGTGTTATAACTGGTATTAAGAATTTATATAACCATTTATAAACTCTCTTTTTACATCTATAATATATACAGTGTGTGTGTGTGTGTGTGTGTGTGTGTGTGTGTGTGTGTGTGTGTGTATGCGTGTGTGTGTGTCTATGTGTGTGTGTGTGTGTGTGTGTACACACACACACACACACACACACACACACACACGCACATCTTGAAGCATAATTACCATATGCTGTATTAACCTGTTTCTGTAAATCTTTAGCTAGCTTTGTTACTAAAAATCCTATCTGTTTGCCTTTTTAATTTCTATGTGCTGTAGTAGATGTTTGCCTTTTTAATCTGTCTTAAATATCCTGTATATATCTATGTGCTGCAATAGTATGCTTTCTGCATTTCATATCTATACCTTTGTATACCCTGTGAGTATCTTTTAACTTTCTATCTGATGTTCAATAATTATCGTGCAATGTGCACTGTATTCAGTAAATTAATTAATAAGTTAAGCCTGACCTGCCATGTCTTGAGCATATTAAATAACCATTACTACTTATGTTTTAGATAACCTATCTTAATAAGCCTGTTACAAATAATTATTGTCTCTTTATCCTTAAAACTAATGCTGAATAATGTAAGATGTAATATAATTGCATGTTGTAAACTGCCTAGTAAAGCTGTTAGAAATGTATAACTGAGTATGAATGTTATATTCTGAAATCTGACTAAAATGTACTATGCTGAACTCACAACTGAGTATGAATGCCATATTCTGAAACTTGATTGCAATTTACACTGAAGTGATATTTATACTGAACATTGAAAACAGTGGTGTATAAATGTACTCTAGAAACTAACTAACAAATATTAAAGGAATATCTTTTCTGCCAGTATTACCTGAACTCTGATAAAAGAATAAACTGAAATTCGATAAATATTATATTCTGGAAGCTAAACTATTAGTAAAAGATTACCTTTTTTCTGTCAAAAACATAAACTGCAAACTAGTGCTGTTATACATTTGTCTGGAAAGATAATTTGCATAAATGCACATCTGTTGTATATATATTTTAACTTGAAATAATACTTTCTTTAGATAACTGAAACACATTTGCTGTAGTTGTACTTAATAAACAAACATTGAAGAACAAACAATAATCTTTACTTCTGGCTTTGGTGGGCTTGTTTTTCTGTAGATACTTGACTTGTGCACCACAGCTCTTGCCAAGTTTAGACCTTACTCTGCATTGCCCAAGTCACTGTTGAGGTATTGGAAGAGATGCCTTAACATCCAAGGGTCTGAATCAAATCTTTTGGTTTCCAGTGACCATTTCTAGACTTATACAAACAGAATACTGTATTTTTCTCTAACAAACTACATTTAAATGAAATCTGATCTTACCAACACTAAAGTTAAGTAGTGACTCCAGGAGTCCTGATAAGTCATATCTGAGCCTATATATGAGGCATCCTGGGATGCTATAGGGGATTACTGCGGCTGGGTTCTTGGCACAGCCAGTACATGCTCTCTAGTTATAGTTGGAGGGGTTATGTTTCAGGGTATTTGTTAGGTGATGTTTGGTAGTGTGATTTTGCTAAAGATGGAACTTAATTTTTTTACTAACAGGTTTGCTATATTGCCAGGCTTGGTAAACGTGACACCATTAACCACCAGTTCAGCACATCGCTATGTTTTGCCCTTGAATTTTCTGGCATGGCTGAAGAAGATCTTATGGTCATGTTTCACCTTGGAGGCTATCCTAACCTGAATGTTGGCTTTGTTTGACCTAACTAGCCCACTTAGTTGAATATTTACTTTGATGAGAGTTTTTATCTTCATGGGAATTACCCTTCCTGATATTTGTCATTATTTGATTCCCGTTTGCTGTATATTCTGTTTAATTTAGCAGGCCACTAGGGCAGTTTGTTGCTGGAGCTTGTCCTGGGTTTACTTCTGGTAGGTACAGCAATCTCTATGTAGCCACTGACATGGTTGTTCAGAGATAGTGAGAGCATTTCAGAGTAGGCTGCTGTATTCCCAAGGTTTGGAGGGGTAGTGAGATTTGACAAAGCATCACTTAATATGAGGTAGCTTGCCTTGGAAAAGGTGCTAACTGTTATGGTTTTACTGGGGCTCCAGACTTGATTTTGATTTTTGAAAAGGACAATTGCTGATCAGACCTTACCAAGGAGGATAAGAGATAGGGGGCAGAGTTCTTTCATATTTGTGAGTATGAGGTTAAGTATGTTGGAGCCTGTAGTGGATGTATTCACTATTTCATTAAGGTATTTGTATTTACAAACTCTAGGAATCTCTGCACCAGCAGATTTTAGTCCTGTCCATAGAGGATAATTAAAGTCTCCCACTAGCAGGGTGTTAGGTTGGATGGTAAATGTCTCCAATAAGTCCAATTATGCAGTGTAGGCTTTTTGGGACATGGAGGGTGACCTATAGCTGGCTAGGATATGGTACAACATTTTGTCTATGGTGAACTGCATCTGGAGGAACTCCAGTGCATCATCCTGTTTGTGCAAACCTAGACGTAGCTTGTTACTGATGTCTATCAAAATACCTCCATCTTTAGTCCTTGTATGTGCAGCTTCTGGTCTAAAACTGTGGAAGGCACTGAAACCTTGCATTGCCTGGGTACTGTCTGTTGCTTTAAATCATGTCTCAGTAATGGCAGAGATGTCTCTAGTCTCACATGTGAGGATGATTTGGAGGGAATGCTTTTTTTTTATTTAGGCTCCTAGCATTGAGCAGTAACACCCTGAGGTTCTGTTCAGTTGATATTGCTATGTCGGTAGGTTTGTCAATTTGGCATTACCTAAAAAGGCACTATGGGTTGGATAAGGTTTTAGCTAACATTCAACAGCCTAGAGGGGACAGGTGCAGACCAGCCTTGAAAAAGCAATGTAGTCCGTTAACTGTGTTCTCCCAAGCTGACAAGCATTGGATCCCCTTAGAATGACACCAGAAAGACAGCCAGTTGTTAAAATCCTTTGTTCATATTGTGCTGTTACCCTTGGTGATGGTAATATGCTGCTCAATGCCAGGCTTATACTGGTGTGAGACACATAGCCTGGGAGCTCCATAATGTTTTTTTTCATATAGTCCAAGAAGGTAAGTCTCAGGTAATTTACACCTATATGTACTTTGATAAAATTATAAAGGTACCTGTGGTGTAAAGACTTGAGTGCACATGTGATTTGGCAGATCCTGGCTCCAAATAAGCAATTAACCATTAGTTTCCCTGTGTTCAGCCTGGTTAGAGGGGCATCAGTATGCCTTACAATGGAGTATTCTATGATAAGAGCCCTGGGAAGTGTGTTTGTTTGCCTTAGCAGTTTAGTGTATAATAAAATAGAAAAGTGGAACATTATGATAATGAGGCAATGACAAATGGAAGTGAGGGTAACAACATGCTGGATTGATTAGGAAATGTGTACAAATTGCACAATGAGCCATGACTGCCATTGAAGCTGTGCATCATAAAATCCTGGTGAACAGAGTCAAAGATCACTCTTAGATGTTACAGATAGCTGTAGGAATATTAGAAATGTATGCTTGAGACTGTCTATTTATTCAGTAGCCACAAAGATGCACATCATTGCCATCCCTAACATTCCAGTGAGAACCAGTTCCACGCTACCACGTGGATCCAGACATCATAAGGTAACTGGTACATACATGATGTCCTCATATGCAGGTTTGGGTATGCATGAAATATTTGTCCTGTGAATGCCATGACATCTGTAGCATTAATAATGTTTATACATGTACCTTCTATTGACCTTCAGAGAACATGGTGGCTGTTCTACTTGTTCAGCCTAGTTAGTGGGGCATCAGTATGTCTTACAATGGAGTCTCCTATGATGATAGTCCTGGGAAGTGTGTTTGCTTGCCTTAGGGGCTTAGTATATAATAAGATAGAAAAGTAGAACATTATGATAAAAAGGCAATGACAAATGGAAGTAATGGTAAACAACATGTTGAATTGATTCAGAAATGTATACAAATTGCACAATGAGTTATGACTGCCATTGAAGCTGTATATCATAAAACCCTGTTGAACAGAGTCAGAGATCACACTCAAATGCTACAGATAACTGTAGGATTATTAGAAATGTTCATCTGTCTACTCATTCAGTAGTCACAAAGGTGCACATCATTGCCCTATATACTGATGAAGGACCTGCCCATTCCTAACATTCCACTGAGAACTACTTCATTGCTACTATATGGACATAGACGCCATACAGCAACTGATACACATGTGATGTCCTCATATCCAGGTTTGTAGAATGTATGAAATATTTGCTCCTGTGAACAACGACATCTGTAGCATTAACAATCCTAATACATGTGCCTTCCATTGGCCTATGGAGAACATGATGTGTGTCTGTAAGGCATCTGTCTTACAGATGATGCACTAGTTTTTCATTTCCATGCTACAGTATGTGAAAGAGCATATGTGGTTTCTACACATAGAGCTTAGGTCAGAAACAAGACCTTGCTGGCATTCTATGGTATATCCAGTGCCTGTGCCCACTTTATCATCAAGGCCACAATGGGGCAGAGTGACATTGGTATATTAACTGTAAGATATTCTACTCTATCAACTGCCAAGTAGTCTACAATAAACAAGATATAACATACAAATTGTTAGTTCACCACCCAGGCAGTGCCCATGGTTCCCACATCTGGCAAGTGCAACTTATATCAGTGATTTGTGTGGGGTCATTTCCCTCATGGACATTTTGTTGGTTTTGCTGGATATGCCCTGTAGATATGGCTAATGACAACCATATGAAGCTCACATCTCATGACAGGGAATGCATACAGTTTAACATGGTTTGAGACCAGCACTGTCATCAAATGTGTATTCAGAGAGATGAATACCTGAATCTGTTGCTTACATGCCTCCAATGGCAATATATTCTGAAAACCTACAATAAGATACTTGCATTGTGTGCAATGTTACACAGCATACTTGAACTCAAATAGGTATAGCAGGGTATTGTCATTACAGTAGAAGATTTTGCAAAGCCAGCAGGGGAGAAAAGGTCTGTTGAAGAGGTTGTCATTGAGCTAGCTGCAGTGGTTGACTGTACAAGATGGAGACTGGCAATTTTTGCCATGGCACTAGCTAAGAGGCAGCATATGGTTCAAAACAATGGGACAGATTAGGCAGAGCAAACAGTAACAGTGATGCATGCAATACAATATCCAGGCTGTGCTATGCAGTTTTACAGACGGGTCATGTTGCTTATTGTACACAAGCTACACTAGTAACAGAGCACTGAGGGCAGGGCACACTTGTAATGATATACAGGGACAGACCTTGGTAATGCGTAACAGAGAGGATCATAATCTGGGTGCATGCCTGTTTGTTATGGTGTGGTAAGTAACACAGGCTTGGAACATTTTCTAAGGGAAGAGTGATCTTTTGTGAAGCATAAGCGTGCAGAGGTGTGTGGGGGTTGATCAGATTGTGTGTGTGTGTGTGTGTGTGTGTGTGTGTGTGTGTGTGTGTGTGTGTGTGTGTGTGTGTGTGTGTGTGTGTGTGAGTGTCTGTGTGTGTGTGTGTGTGTGTGTGTTTGAGTGTTGTGGACACAGCCCCTGGAGAAGTTACTGCATTGTCTATATTTCTGTGAGACAGATCTAGGGCAACTTCATTAGGTATATGTATTGACAATGCACATCCCCATCCAGAGGGTGCCCCACTTGAATATCACTGGCATGATCCATGGCTGGCAGAGAAAATGGTATACTTTGCCATTGGGAACAGCAGGTTGTGCTACTGGGATGTTCAGCAAATACACTGTGTGTGTGTGTGTGTGTGTGTGTGTGTGTGTGTGTGTGTGTGTGTGTGTGTGTGTGTGTGTGTGTCCACATTTGACCACAGTGCCCCCAACACTCGTATTAGGTTTGGAGGATGTGGTACTATGTAGCATAGATTGCACCATCTCCATTCCCCTGGTGGATTTCCCAACTGGAGGCAGAAGAGGGATGTCAAATGAATGGCATTGTATACTGCATGTGGCAGCATACAGTTTCCTGGAGGGCAGAGATTCCCATTTTTACCTTTGTTAACTGCTAACTAAAAAGAAAAAGTCCTCTCTGATGTCATCACACAGCCTATGCACTACAGTAAACAGCTCTACAGTAGCCAAGGTGGCATTGACTTATGCCTGTATGTATGCTAAAAATGAACTGACACCTTGGCAAAATGCCTTTGAGTGTTTCTGCTGAGGTACCAATTATTTTTTAATGATGACAGTAAAGTTGCTTTTAAGGCTGAAAGCTCCTTTGCCAAGATTGTGACTTTTCTGGCCAGTGAACATCCATTGTGTAATAGCCATGGATGCATTCAGCTTAAGCATAAGGAATCATTCTAGTCACTAATATACTGCCTTCCTACTGCTGTCTCCAAGTTCATTTGAGCCATGATTGCATAGTGCTGCCTTGGGAGTAGGGAAGTGTGTACACATTGCTCTACTTTGCTGGCGAAATTCTGACCAACATTAGTCACCTGAGAATGAGGGGATGGGGTGTACAGAAAATGGAAGTGCGTCAGTGGAAGGATATTGTAATATGCCTGCCATAGTACCCATGCCTGACAGTAGCATTGAGATCACAGACTGCACTATGCTTTGGCTGTCATCATATCAGGTTTAGCTGTTTCCCTGACATCAGGCTTTGCAACATCAATGATACATAACCCATACATTGAATCACTTGTGTAAGCAGACAAAACACTCTGGGATTTCAGTTCTACTTAGTGACAATGCCTGATTCCAGTGTTGCAACAGCTACAAAACAGTATGGCATGCAAAGATATAAGACCAAGGTACCAAGTACAAAATCCTGAAGTAGCTGCAGCCCTGAAGTGACTGTAGGAATCACATGAGTACATTCATTATGTGATTGGTTCTGTTTATGTTATATTGTGCTCCATGATACATGTGCAAGAACATACCTACCTGGGGTATCACCCACAGAAACCTGTAGTGGTGGGTGAAGTTCTGATCCATGTCCAGTACTCCACCAGGTATGAGTGAGTGATCTGTCACTCCAGATAAGGATGCCAAGATTTCCCCACATGCCCATACGTAATGTCCGTCTATAGCTAGATCTCCACCATGACCATCCTCTCCTGGGCAAGGCTGATTGCCTTACTATAGACCTTATGGCACATTTGTACTGATCTGTTACAGTGACTGACAGCATTTACATCTACAGTAAGATCCCACCAGGCACTGTTGTGAAAGGCCTACCTGGTCTTGTCAGTTTGGATGATCTGTTAGCTGTATCCATACAGAATTTCAGCAAGATTTTAGTCTCTGTCTGGGAGAACTTCTCCATTATTTTATACTCTTTAGACATGATTTCGGTATTTGAATTTGAAGATATTCATATTGGTAGTGACTGGCCACTGGTGTCTTCCCTGAAAGTTCCCCTTCCCACAGTGAACATAGACTTTGCAACACCTCATCCACCCAGGTACACAGGCCACTTCAGTGGATTACTGCTATGAAGTAGCTGCCTGTATCCTGAAGCAAGTGTGTCTCTACTGCATCACTCTGTCCAGTATGTGCAGATGAATCCTGCTATGGCAGTGTGTGGATGCCACTGCATCTCTACATGTGATCTGTGTAGTATGGACCCACACCATCATAGATTTTATTCCAGCACACATGTGAATGGCTACAGCTGTCTGCACCAGCACTATATTTGTTCCCCCTGAGTGGTGGTCTGCAGGATGCGTTACCTATATACCTTTCTGTCTTTTGATTCTCGCCCAAAGATCCTGACAAACAATGGGTATGGTAGTAGCATGACTATTGTTCAGTGCTGTGTGCACTCTTGTCTTTGTAGGAGGTTCAGTATAATAGGAGGCTGAAGCCCACTGGATGCCATCCATAGTATGTTATATAGTATCACTAAAGAAATATGGTGCATACTAATGACAGTAAGATAAGCCCATCAGCCATCCACAGTATGAGTCCATATAGTTGCATTTGGAGATCCTCCACCCACAACAGACAGATGTACTTTGGAGGTCAGTTCCCTGCCTTACATGGCCTGTGCTCCCTTGCCATCAAAGTTATATCACGCTATCATCAGCAAAGCACTATGGAAATAGACAGCAAAGCTGACTAAGAAACCCACCTGTGGTTCAAGAATCCACAAAAAGCGAGGTGAACCAAACCAATAAAGCAAAAATAATGGAATGGATAAGGACCAGGAAGCTTGAATGTTCAAAGTTTTATTCCAAAGCAGTCACGATCAAAAATTAGACCACATAAAACGGCAAAGGAAAGGTCACAGCATGAACGCTATTTATTCCAACTGCGTTTTCGTTTGTATCCCAACACTTCATCAGATGTACTCTATTGAAACTAATCTGTCTACTATTTATACCCCATTCAATAAATCAATTAAAGAATTCCCTCCAAATTCTTAATAAATTAAAACTTTTAAAAAGACATTTTCTAAACTGACTGACTGTCTTTGTTATCATAAACACATTTTAATACTTAATATTTAAGCACTATGGAAATAGACAGCAAAGCTGACTAAGAAACCCACCTGTGGTTCACAACCCCTCACAGCAGTCTGATGTTGACCCACCATAATACAGAAAATGTAATAACAGCAAAACAGCAGTAATATTACTCAGTCATTTGCCCCACATATCACTGTACCCTGGATACCTACCACAGCAGCTCTATATATGTGCATCCTTTTGTAGTGCACACAGCAGCCTCCAATTCCTTTTTGTTCCTCAGTAGCAAATTTCCATAGCTCAGTGAGCATTAAAATAGCCAAGGCTGTTTTTATCATGCAGTTTTGAGGCTAGTAGTGTGGAAACTATGCAACTTAGCCAATCAAGGGTAAATATCTTTGAAATGCTTGGTTTACAAAATGTGCATAAGACCAATGCTGCACACTGAGGCTTGTGCCTGACTGCACATGAAAGTCTGTGCAGTACATTACACATGCTTGTTTGGATCACTGCCCTTACAGTGCTGTGGATGTGTTAAGCCATGTTGTAGCCCCTAAAAGGTATTAAAGTGCAACCATGGAGTGAAATGTGGTTTCTACAGGTGACATACAATCAAGCTGCGGTGTTATTCATACCCCAGGCACCGCCCTGTCATGCCATTCATTCACTTATGTGCTACTATACTATATCATCACACTCTGTTGCACTCTTTATGCCCACTGATGCATGCCAAATGTAAACTGCAGTGTGTGTTACAAAATTCTGCCATTTTCCACAGGATTGTGACCTGTGAAGTGGCGATGGCAGGGCTTCCTGGTGGTACATGAAAGAGCCTAAAATCTTTCATTAGTTCATGTACAGAGGCTATTGGGGGTTCCTTCTTATGACCTGTTACAAGGGTTCCCAGTATAAGGTAAATGACATAGGTTATCCAGTCTGAGGCAAAATGGAGGTTCCTGTGGTGGTCTCCATTAGCCAGTCACCAATGGGGAGGTGAGATATGCCACTAGTAGGTCATGGTATATAACATGGCAGGAGATGATGGATGGAATGACTGCATCTGTAGACTTGGCACACACATTGGCTAACTGGAGCAAATCTTTGATATATACTCCTACTTCCATATCTCTATCACACTCTTTCTTTGTTCTCTTCTTCCGCATAGTACGTTATTCTACTCTACTTGCCCTTCCCCCATTCTGACTGCCCTGAATATCCATTTCCTTCCCCTTCATAACAATAACTTGGTAGAGACTTTGCTGTGAAACTCTTATTATGGCTCTCAATTTTTCTCATGCAATAAGTTGGGCACCTTAGGTCAAATGACTGCCATTTTCCAGTATTGCTCTTTAATGTGCCTGTGTCTTTTTTTGGCAGAGCATTCCTTAATTAGTTCATTGCCATCATATTAAATAACTCGTATTGCATTGATAATGAACTCTGTGTCACATCAAGGCACTTTGATCATACTGATTTGGCACTATGTAGCAGCATAAACAATGTTTCTGAATCTCAGCCACGGTCTGTATTGCTTATAGCCAAACCAACACAATGCAAAATGCAAGGAAAATGTCAAGGTCAATGTGAAATTGAGTGAGCTGCACATTAAATCAACAGAAACAAGCTAGAAACAATAGTTTGCTTCATATACATAAAAATGCAGCTGGTGAGCAGTAAATATGCAAATCAGCTTCACAGCATGACTTTAAGCACAACCGTGATTCAGAGTTGGCAGTATTTCACATGGAAGTTGTTTAATGAAACTGTGTAAAATTGTAACTGGAAAGGAGTCATAATCTATAACAACTCACAAAACACAAATAACTATCAAGTTGTGTTCTACTGTATAATACTGCCACTGAAACTGAATCACTGGTGCTACACATAGACAATACAGATCCATAATGTGTCATAAGTCCATACACAGCAATCATAGAGTGCATAGTTTGAATTACTTAGAAGGAGCTGTTATTATACAGGAATAAATCACGAAGGCCCTGCAAGCTAGCAGTTTCCTGAATTGTTCAGCACATCAATACTTACTAACCAGCTTTTATGGACCCCATTATTACCATTGTGTACCTATTACATGGTAAAGCCCCCCCACATTGACGTGTTTAGTTTGCTTCCATTTGTATTGTAGTCATTGGTGGACAAGTGGTTAGTTTCCTGGAGTGAAATTGCGACATTCTGGAAGTTTGGCATTCTGAAGTTTCAGAATTATCATCTCTATGATTTAAAGTCGACATTCTGGTAAGTTGAATTTTTAAAGTAGACCCATATGTATGTATACATATATATATATATATATATATATATATATATATATATATATATATATATATATATATATATATATATATATATATATCTATATATATATATGTGTGTGTGTGTGTGTATATATATATATATATATATATATATATATATATATATATATAGATATAGATAGATAGATAGATAGATACTTATGACTACATACTTAGTTTCTCAGCAGTAGAGGATGATCAGTTTAACAAGGTTGGATGCACACAAAACAAGTATGTCTCTCCTGGCAGCAGGGTGTGTATGATGTCTGTGGTAAATATAATGTGCACATTATATCAACTATTTGTAATGCCTTGCTTAGTTTGTATTTCACTTTCTCATCATACTTCTGTAGATTAAGTATCATCTTCGTCAATTTTATAGGTTCATAGGTGTATACTAGGCTAATCACCACTGGGGCCCTTATAAGTTTAGCCATGTAACCCAAATGTGACTCATAAATTTGATTTAGATAGGATGTGATTTATTGGCTGCCTCTGTCCATCAGAGACATAGATGCCAGACTGGGGTGAATTTTCAGTTACACATCCATTGGTTCAAGTTACACTGAAATAGGGATAAGGAGGAACTCTGCTTCACATGCATAGAGAGTCTATTCCAGAGAAAGGGAATTATCTGAGAAACATATTTATCTCTTCAACATGTTCTATTTATATTACAATCAAAATGTAAGTCTTTTGATAAAATAGTTCTGATACTGTTTATTTTGCAGATATGCAAAAGAGTCAACAAACCAGGATCCGAAGATTCCTTGTACACCAGGCAAATATTATCTCACAGAAGTCTGTATGATACCAAGTAACAAGAAAGGGCTTTGAAGTGATCATACCTGTCATTGTGTTTACTCACTATATTCTTTTTGTAAAGAACCTTTGTGGACATTCCATTTGCTGCATGTGTCTAGTCAGGTACATAACAGAAGCAACATTATATTATGTCTGATGAGGGCTGAGTACAGTGATATAATGACCTCTCTGGACCTAGATACCATGCTCTTAGTTATAAGATGAGCAACATATAATGATTTTCTTACTACCTGGACACATGTTGGCCAAGGACTAGATTTTTATCTACATGAGTTCCCAGATCCCTACTAAGTGAATAAAATTCTAGGGGGATTTTATTGATGATGAAGTTACCCACTTCCCAAAAGGTACTATAACTTCATATCTTGGTAATGGGTTTTTAGCCATGGCTTTGACACCAAGATTGTGCATGTATTAGACCTTCCTGAAGCTTCATAGAAAGGATATCTGAACATGCTTTAAAAGAGTTTATGATAACTTACACATTAATGTATTTATGGAGTTTTCATACCATACCCTATTGCTAACTCAGGCTGACCATATGTCTTTTACACATCTGCAATTTCTGTAGATCTACAGACAAATGGTCCAATTTCTTGTAATATTATAGGTCCTAAAATATTCTGACTGCTATCTACAGGCAACAAAAATGGCTTATTTATATCATAATATTTTAGCATCATTTTTCAGAAGCTTGTTCTTTATCATTTCAAAGTTTGTTTTTTCCTTGATCATAGCTCTATTCCCAGGTTATATCTTGCTATGATAGCTTCCTTGCTGGTGTAGATACTTCAGACCTATGAAGTACAAACTTTACTACATATTACTACATATTGCATAATTCCTAGAAGTGTAAATAGCCCATTCTTGCCTTTTGTTTATGATATTTGCACAGTTGTTTTGTCTTTTTCTATATCACTCTTCAGCTCATCTAATCTTAGAAAGTGAAATGCTTATTTCAGATCTGTCACTCCTATTTTACATTAGATATTATTTAACTTGAAATAATGCTGTCTTAATTAAATTGTTTAGCAACTGCATTGGTTTTATGTTTTGTACTTCTTGTGTTTGTTGCTTGATACTATACTAACAGTTCATTATTATGTGTCCAATACCATGCAATCCATGTCTTGTCTGTATAACATCTCTACGGAACACTTTTACTGTTGATGAAATACCAAATAAAAAATCTAAAGAACATGTGCCTTCCAAAAGATGTATCAAATTAACACATTTTGGATAATTCTTAGCTAGTTTTGCCTAACAAAATACTTCATTTGCAGTTAGAGCTAAAATGAACTTATCATCTGGCATCACTGAGAACATTTCTTCAACTAGAAGCAATGGGTGCTGCTCCATTTTAATCACTTAAGTCGCATAGAGAATATTTTTATTTATTTTTATTTTATTTTACATTTGTTAACCGGGATAGTCCGACTGGATGTGTGTCCATTTGCAGGGGATGACCGGGGAGAAAAGCTCAAAATTCTTATACAGAAGAGATAAACGTACATTGTAGGTAAAGCTCTACATTATTTAAGATTAATAATAAACATATTTATGTACACCTTATTTTGCAGTACAGCTCAACGACCACTTACATTTAAAATACACGTTTTTACATCAGCTTATATTTATGATAAACAGGTTTTTGTGTGTATAACAGAAAACGAGCAGATACTGGTAAAAGATGACTTTACTAGTAGGAAGACAAGAATTAAGGGTTAACCCGAAAAAGGGAATTACATTTTGTAGTGGGAGTACCTGAGTTTGTAGCAGAACAATAGGAGACTGCATTAATCGCTGCTGCAGTGGGAGTTACTAAGTTTCTAGTAGAACATCAGGGGACTGCATCTACAATTCTTTTATGAAGTATCAGGACAGTGTCTTATGTGATGCATGGGCATAACCAGGAGTTTAATAGGTGTGTCTTGAGCGAATTTTTGAACTGTACAGTTGAGGGAACCAAGTTCAGAGAGGTGGGGAGGATGTTCCAGTTTCTGTCAATGTTGTGGGAGAAAAGAGCTTTTCCTGCAGAGTTATTGACTTTACAGATACATTGGAGAGATTTTTCTGATGAGTGGAGTGGGCGATTTGTTGTATACTGTGTTAGGAGTTTGTTTCAGGTTGGGGTTTTGTCAGGATGTCTTACTATATTGTAGGCTAGTATCAGTTGTTGATAGTTAATTAGTTGGGGGAGTTCCAACCATTTGAGTTCTTTTAGTGCCTGACAATGATGGGTTTTGTAGCTGCAGTTGTTAGCAAATTTTGCAATTTTATTATAGCAGGACTCTAGTTGTACAAGATCCTGTTTTCTAGGGTTGGTAAGGATAGGTGCAGCATACATGAGTGCAGAAAGTAGGTGAGTTTGGGCGAGTGTGATGTGTGCTTGATCAGATAGGAATTTTTTGTATCTATATAACATACCCATTTTTTTATGGACTTTTTTGATTGTTAATGATATATGGGTGTCAAATAGCAGTTCTGTTACCAATAGTTACTCCTAGTGGTTTGGTGTTGTCAGTAGGGGAGATGTTAGTGCCATTATTGGATGTGATTGTAAAAGGGGATTGGGTGGTTTTAGTTTTATTAGGAGAAATATGAGTCACTTGGTCTTGTTTGGATTGAGTATAAGTTGGGTCTGGGTGATCCAACTTTCTACTGAGGTAAAGGATTCCTGGGTACGTTTTTGCAGAGTAGTGAGAGATGGCGCTGTGCAGATGAGAGTCGAGTCATCTGCATATTCTATTAGAGGGGCATGTTGGGAGGACCTGTGGAGGTTGTTGGTGATTATCGTGAAAAGTAGTGGACCCAGTATTGTGGGACTCCTACAGTGGTTGGGAGTAAGGGAGATTTTGTTTTGCCATTGTACAGACTGTTTTCTGTCTGCTAGGTAGCTTTTAAGCCATGCTAGGTTAGATGGAGCAAAGGATAGGGAGTTTAGAGAGTCTAGAAGTAAGGGGTGTGATACCATGTCAAATGCCTTAGATAGGTCTAAGAATATTGCTGAGACAAAGTTATTGTTATTTCTGTATTGATTAGTTGTGTTTGTGAAAGAGAGGAGAGCAGTAGTGGTGCTGTGGTGTTGGCAGAAACTGTGTTGTTGGAATGTTGGGAGAGAGGAGATTGTTAGTATTCAAGAATTGCATCACTTGAGAGTGAATGCATATTTCCAAAATTTTAGCTAAGGGGGGTAGGATAGCTATGGGATGGTAGTTGGAAAAATCATAAGAGTTTCCACCTTTATGAAGGGGGAGAATGTATGATACTTTCCATAATTGTGGGATGTAAGATTCTTGAATGGATCGATTTATAAGGATGGAAACAGGGTAAGATAGTGAATCAGCTGCTAATTTTAAGAAGTTAGCTGGTAGGTTGTCTGCAGCAAGGGTGGTAGGTTTAAGTTTTAATAGCAGTTTTTTGATTGCAGCGGTAGGGACAGGTGAGATAGTGAGGGCTGGGGTATTTTTGGTGGGTTGGTTTGGGGTTTGGGGTGGGTTGTTATTGGAGAGTTGTGTAGAAAGGGATAAGATGTTTTTTGTGAAGTGGTGGTTACATTGGGAAGCAATGTCTGCAGTGTTGTTGTTGGTGGTTGGAGTTGGTGTGGATGTTTTGCCTGGTTTAAGTAGTGAGTTGATGGCATGCCAGAATTTATGTGGGTTTTTATTGTGTTTATTTTGAACATGAAGGAAGTAGTTTTGTTTACTGAGTGATGTTTGTTTTTTTGCTTGGTTTCTTAGTTTTTGGTAGTTTTGTTTGGATGAGTTAGTCTTTTCTCTTTTCCATGTTTTCCATGCTTTATCCCTGGCTTTTAGAAGGGCTCTTGTGTCTCTGCTTAGCCATGGTGCATAGTTTGTTTTTACTTTGATTCTTCTAATGGGTGCTATTGAGTTGAGAACATTGATGAAAGTGTTATTAAAGTATTCAACTGCTTGGTTTAGTAGTGTGTCCCATTTACAATGTTTTAGGATATGGTTGAGATTCTCACTGTTCAGATTGCTTTCATCTCTAACTTGTCTAAAGATTATAGGGTTTGAGGGATTTGTGTGCCTTTGCTGTAGGAATGTGGGAAGGTGGTCACTTAGGCTGCCTGAAAGACATACGGAGATATATTTTTCTTTAGAGCAGTTAACTAGTGTTCAGTCTAGGATTGATTGCTTATTGGATTTTTTTATCTATTGTAGTTGGTTCTTGGATGAACTGTGCAAAGCCATAGTGGTTTATATGGTTTGTAGGGATATTGGAGTTGCAGGTTAACCAGTCTGTATTTAGATCACCTAATAGAATTGATTCCTGTGCGAGCTTATCAGAGGTCCATTGTAAGATCTCTTCTATGATGGAGCAGTTATTGCCTGGTGGGATATAGCAACAGATGATGTTAATTTTTTGGTATCATTAATGAGAAGAGTTGAGATTAACGTTTCAGCATTTTGAAATGAAGGAATTGAGTTATTGAGGGGTTTTATGTTGAGAGTGTTTTTAAATAATATGGCTATGCCTCCTCCCTTTCATGATACTTGCAAATATGCAAAATAAAGCAAACTGTTTGTCTTACTTGCATATCATTATAAAGACCGTGCAGTTGTATGTTATTTTTCCTTTGCACAGAGCACCAAATTAGATTTGCTCATATGCAAAATAAAATAAATAAATCCCTTTCTTGCTTTGATTATTGGTTTATATTATAACCATTATAACCAAACAGTTGTATGCTGCTTTCTCATTAAACAGTGTGACTATTGGATATTGCTATTTTGCACTTGTCAAACAACTATTAATTTAAGAATGCATCAAATAGTATTTGCATTAAGATAAAGTGAAGCATTTCTCTTAACTATACTTAACTTTTTCTTGTCAATATTTAGTATAATAAGTGACATGTGCCATAAAATAGTGTGAACCTACTTTCTTATATTTATCTTTTACTTACCCCTAATGGATATCACATAATAGAACCTATCAAAGAAAAACATATCATTATATTTTACATCCCCATTAAACAGTGTACTAAATTAATTTTTTTGACATAAAATAAAGGGAAACTTTCTCCTTGCTTGCAACTGGCTGTAACTTCTCCCTAATTGGTATTAAAAGAATAATGCTTCTTTAGCAAGTAGATTCACTACAGTCTTCAAACACTAAGTCAATATGCATGTTATTTAATTCCTTCATGTACAGCAAAGCTATTCCTGTTGTTTTGTTTTGTTGTGTTTCCTACAGAATATGACTTGTCAAATAAAAGCATGTTGATATATGTTGCCTTCCCATTAAACACTCTACTAAATTATAATTGAATGAATGTAGATTGAACTGAAACATTCCATTTATTAATATAGTACACTAAATGATAAAATTAGGTGCTTTCCATCTCTGTGTTGTACCATAATGCAGCAGTTCTGCAACAAGAAATGTTTATTTCAAGTGTAACTTATACTTAGGTAAAAAAGTGTGACTTAAACTTCTCTACTTCAAATGCATCAATGCTCAAAAGTAAAAACATTCTTTATTTCATCAAATATATTTCTTTACCACTTCTGGCACCATGTAGCATGTGGATGGTTGCCAAGCTGTTCATAAAACAACACTGACCTTAAATGTGTTATCAGTCTCCATGAGGTCTTAACTTTGAATGTTCTAGAAACAAGTATTGTGTTATTCCATCTGCAATACTTTAAATGTACAACAGCAAGAGAAAGAAAACCAAGAAAAGAAGCAAAATAAAACAAAAGTATTTAAGAAAATCATTTCAAAAATATATTTATCAAGTTCACGTCCATGTTTAATAAATAAATACATAAATACATACATACATACATACATACATACATACATACATACATACAAATACACATGCTCAGTTACAAATTAAAAGGAAAATATACCCATTCTAAAAATAAAACATATGCAACTCAGAATGTCTAGTGATGTAACAAACAAGCTGTATTTTGTGGTGATCAGATGTGAAACAAACCATGAATCATTTCTCACTTGGCATTAAAGTATGTAGAAATAAATCCAGTTAACAATATAATAATGCCAAGCATGCAGAACAGAGACAGAAAAAAGTCTGCAAACCATGCGACATATAAACACCTAATACAACAATTAATAAACAGAGATATAGCTAATGAAAATAATTCTAATATCAAGGCATAAAGAATTCAGTCAATGACAACAAAACAAATGACATACAGAATAACATACTTAAGACATTTTCAGAAAAAAGTGCGATTTCAGACAGAATGCCATAGCCATAGCTAGTCCTATTAATGCCTGAAGATATCCCCAGAGTGTCAGCCCCTATAACCCAAAGTGCACAATAGATGTGCTCCAAAAAAATAAATAAATGAATTAATTAATGATATAAGGCATGCCTACTTAAATATCTGCTGTTACTGCATTTGCACCTGATCAGCAATTCTTCTGTAATATCTTTCATACCCTGCACTTGCTAAGTACCAATGAAGGCAGATTTGTATAAGTTACTTGTTCAGTGAATGAATTTAAAATCATTCCAACATATTCTGACATATTTTAATGATAGAATAATGAAGACAAAAGCAGTTTACTTTAAGTGTTATAGATTTCTGGTCAAAGTGTATTTATAGAATTCTATACATTTATAGAATTTTGTGGGAATGTTATATAAATATTAGCCATATTGTTTATACCTTTCTATGTCGTGTTTTGCAAGTACATTCACAGCACACTGCCTGTGTTTTTATTTGCATTGCTTTTAATCTTTGGTATGAAATCACACTGCATTACAGTTTATTTATTTTCTTATACACTTACAAATTTAGATTTTGCTGAAAAGACAGCATATCTTGAAAGTCTGTGAACTGTATTGAGATATATTTGGATTGAGCAGTACACAGTTTACATTATTTTAGGCTTTGTCAATCCAATGTTAATTTAATGTGGCTGAGTAAAATAAAGCAGAACTTAAGTAAAATGCACAACCACCATAGTCCAAAGTTCCATATAGGAAGTAAAGATAATAAAAAAAGATAGAAAACTGGATTAGACTTCCCTAAAACATGTTTATAGAAAACAACAATAGATCCTTCAAAGGAAAAAGAAATAAAAGAACTTTCATTTTATAGGCCACAAATAAAATACAGTTGAAGATGATTCAGGCTTTAAGACATGCATGCTCGGGCAGAGAAAAAGGACTCTATCAATGAATGCAAAAAAAAAAAAAAACAACTGGGAAAATAAATGGAATAATTCTAACTGTAGATAAGAAAGAGATAACTATCAACAAAACAAATGAGTTTCACTGTGGTAAATATGTCTGTGCTAGTCCACTGAGCAACAACAACCATGATTCTTGAATATGTGTGTAATCATTTTTTCCAACTGTGTCATCTTTTTCAATTACATTTGTAGAAGATAAACCTCTGGTGATTCTGGAGTTAACCTGCCACTTTGCAGGGGTATGAAGGCACTGCTTTTGAGAATTATTTATAGAGGTCCACCTTGGCCTACTGGCATCATCAGTGAAGGCTGGTGACTGCTGTGATGCCCCAGGAACTTGGTGCTTACCTCAGAAATGCAAAGTGACTTCAGTGTGGCTGTGGAATTATGCAGCTGGCTGGATCCATCCATCATGTCACATGGGAAGCAACCACTCAATGAGTGATACCAGTGTTTGTTACCCACTGGTCTGACATGGCTTCCATGAATGCTAGGATCATAACCCATCCCTTTTTCTGGTGTTCTGTCTCCTTTATATGTCATTCCCTACTATTGTTTCAGGTGAGTATGAGAAACAGCTAAGCTGTACTACACTGGGCATGTGAGCATGCAGTATTGTAGCCATGCTAGCATGCCTTTTATGCTGTACATCACCATCAATCTCAAAACCTACTATAGCACTGTTTCAGATATCAGGTAGCCTAGTCCTCCTTCTCCTATTACTCTTCTCTTTAATTATGAGGTCCTGTTCTCAGGCTCCTAGTGGTAGGTAAAGCCCAACTTATGTCTGATTTGCTAAACTGTTCTTTGTGCAGTCACCAACTTATAAATGATCACTACACAGGTACACAGCACTTGCCTATGAATCACTAGTTTATAACCACATGTATGATAGTACTGTGCTTGGAAACAGCAGAAAAATAAAACAAGTAATAAATTATCTGTTTATATCATCCATGAAGTTAATATTCATACAGACAAACAGAAAGCAATACATTTATCATTGTAATTATAAAAGTGTAGACAAAAAATCACAATGTTAATGATTTATCAAACCAAACCAAATCAAATCAAATCAAACCAAACCCCCCTCAACCAAAACCCCCTCAACTAGACAGAAATTCCTAGAACTACGCAATAGAGTCAAAAAGCTGATAAACCAGGACAAATTCCAATACTACCAGTCTGCCCTAGACTCCTCCCAACACAGCTCCAAACAATTCTGGTCCTCCATAAACTCCATCCTCCACCCAGGTAAAGTCAGTACCCCTCCTCTTAACATCCCTCACTCCTCAGAAAATGTTGCTACCTCAGTCAACACACACTTCACACAAACCATACTATCACTAGCTAAACAACACAACCCCCTCCCCTCCAACCCACACCTTCAACTAGTAATCTCCCCACTGCCTTCTCTTTTTCTCCTGTACCTACCTCCAACATAAAAAAAAAACTCTTAACTAAACCTAAGCCCACCAAATTAGCAGCAGACAACCTCCCAAGTGAATACCTACAAATCACAGCTGATGCTCTGGCCTACCCAGTATCCATCTTGATTAACCGATCTCTGTCAGAAAGTTACGTTTCCACACTATGGAAAGTATCACATATAATTCCCCTCCACAAAGGTGGACCCTCCACAGAACTTACCAGTTACCGCCCCATAGCTATTCTCTCTCCACTATCCAAAATACTAGAGAGATGCATACACTCTCAGGTCTCAGACTACCTCCTTACTAATAACCTCCTTTCCATTACTCAGCATGGTTTCTGACCAAACCATAGCACCACCACTGCCTTACTCTCCTTTACTAATACTATCCTTCAGCATAAAAACAATGGCTATCTCTCCTCTGTTACTTTCCTAGACCTATCTAAAGCATTTGACATGGTCCGACACAAACAAATTATCTCTGTCCTCAATAACCTATCCTTCTCACAATCAGTCACCAACTGGTTTCAGAGTTACCTGTCTGACCGCCAACAATCCGTTGTATGGCAGAATGACATATCTCCCCAACTACCTGTCTCCATAGGGGTTCCCCAAGGATCCATCCTTGGACCCCTACTCTTCTTTGTTTTCACCAATAATCTAGCCTCTGACACCAAACATGGTACACTCATACAATACGCAGATGACTCAACCATCATCTGCTCAGCCCAGTCCCTACCCAAACTGCAAAAAGTCACACAGGAAGCCTTTTCCTCTGTTGAAACTTGGTTATCCGATGCCCAATTAATACTCAACCCAAACAAAACTAAACTACTCATCTTCCAACCCACCAAACATACTCAAAACAACTCTCACTTTAACATCACAGCAGAAGACAACACCACTATATACCCAACTGAACACACCAAATTGCTAGGAGTGGAAATAGACAATAAACTAAAATTTGACATTCACATATCCATGGCCATAAAAAAGTCCACAAAAAACTAGGAGCATTATACAGAAATAAACAACTTCTCACCAAAGCAGCAAAGATTTCAATAGCAAATTCCCACCTTATCTCCACCCTACTTTATGCCTCTCCAATATATACCAACCTAAGGCAATATGATCTAAACAAGCTAGAGACCTACTACAACAAAATCACCAAATTCGCCACAGGGGCATCCTGTAGTAGTCACCACTGTCTCTCACTTGCTGAACTGGGCTGGCTTGAACTCCCTCACCTCCTTCAATGGTATCAACTCTCACTCGCCCACAAACTAGTAAACCATCCACTAAATGTCCCATCCCTCCAGAATCTACTCCAACCCTATCGCACCACCAGACCACTAAGGTCCAGCAACAGAAATCACTTGCAGATCACTAAAGCCAATAACTCTGCTGGTGAAGCACTATTCTCTTGCACCATAGCCAAATTATGGAACTCCCTCCCACCCACAATTACCTCCATACCATCATGTACCCACTTCAAAACTTTACTAAAAGCGCACCTAAAAACATGCTGGCTATGCTCTTGCAACTCCCACTCTAATATCACCCACCCCATCCACCCACTACCTTTCTTTCCACTCCACTAACTACCTTGATTATAGCAAGCTCAGATGCTCATAAGCCTAGTACTTATTATACAGCAGGAACTTCTTCTCATTGTAACATTTGTTAATGTCTGTTATGTACTTCACAGATAAAGATTCTAGTGGTCTACTGATGTACTATGTTCTTCATCTGTAAATATGTTGTAAGTAATTGCTATGTAAATTGGTAATCGCTATGTAATCCAATGTAACTACTGTCTGTTTATTTTAACTGTGGAGCTTTTCTCCCTGGGCCTCTGCTGAAAATGGACCTATGACCAGTCGGACACTCCCGGTCAACAAATATAAATAAATAAATAAATTATCAACCAAAGGAGAAATTGAGAATAATAATTAATAATGTAGAAATAATTTATCTGGGAAGAGAAGACGACAAGGGTTAAGTGGTATAAGCTGATCCTCCTATAGAGCAATGTGTTTTAGGACTACCTGATTTAAAGGGATATGTAACAGTTGCACAGTTACAGCTCATGTACATAAAACAAGCAGAACGCTATAGTTCAAAGTGGCGAGTGATGATAGGGTGAGGATTCGAGGAATAAGGAGAGAACGTGATTTTGGATGCAAATCCTTAAGGAGAATAATGACAACCATCAGAATATTATATTCATAAAGTTGCAGAAAGGATTATAAGAACTAAGCCAACATGGGAATTCAGAAAGAAGATTATGCCAATGCAGATGATTGTAAGTAGCTGTACAGGAAATATCCAAGTGGGAATGTATAATTTAATGGAGAAAACTGGCAAAGGATCCAAGGTACTGGGAGCAAATAATTAGAGATGGAAAAGCAATAGAGAGGAATGAGGTCAAGAAGAAGTTCGGACTGCAGGTTAGAGGCTGTCTCCCCTGCCAGGGATTGATATCAGTGTACAGGGAAAGAGAAATGGACAGGGGAGTCCTGAGGGAAAGAACTGCACTGGCAGAGCTTCTTGCTAAATATAGAACAGAAGTTGCTTTTAAAAAGGGATAATTAGTCAGGCATATAAAATATTGCATGATAACTATAAGAATTAATCATCGGTGGGAGGAAATACGTATGGCTCTCAAGTATGCAATAAAGTCCAAAAAGTTTAGGATTTTTGCTTTAAAATGCTCCAAACTTCAAAGAATTTTTCATCAGATAGATAACAAATGTTAGAGATTAGATTGTGTGGAAAGAGGCAACCGGAAACATGTTTTTGGAAGTATATTGAGTTGGCAGATTTAAAAAATTCCCTACAGAATACTCTGTCAGAAATATCGGGTGAGCAAATGGCTGCAACTAAGGAACTTACTGTTTTGAGACACAGGATCTGAATTGCCAAGACATTTAGGTCTTATTAAGTTTAATTCTGTTGGCTGACAAAAAGCAATAACTAAAAATGGAAATCAACATTGAAACCAACTGTATTCGAAGTACTGAATATTGTAAAAGAGATAAAAGAACTGAAAGAGGGATCTTTAGAAAAAAGGAAGGAGCAAAAGACATAAATTAATGGAATTTGTGGGAGCAATATGTGCATAATAATGTTCAGGGAGAATGTAGTTTAAGGGGAAGGAAGTAATGAGCAATTGATGCAATACTGGACAGAATGACAGTTATTATAAAGAAATAAAACATATGCAGTGTATATTATATATAAATGGAAAGATATTAGTATGTTTTTTCTTTTCTATTAATGTATGTTGTGCCTATGTTTTAAGTGACAGTTTAATGAATGTGTTTAAAAAAGTGAGGAATTGGAATGTACTGAGTGAGAAAATTGATGTAAACTATAGTCCCAAGTGAAAATAAAATGGAAACACTTTCAATAAAAGAGCGTAAAATATTTTCCTACAAAGAAATAGATTGTCTTTGTATTCAGCATTATGTGCTAAGGAGAAACACTTAATTATGTTTAGTTTGCTTGCCTATACTAATAAAAAAGAAGGGTGTAAGTGCAAAGGAGGCAGTATCTGCTATATCTGATCGAATGTTTCAGTTATTTCTTTCCAAAGAAATCACTGCAAGGCATGACTCTTCAGATAGTTTATTACTGGATAAGGTCAGTCCTGGGATTCATGAACAGTCCGTGCAAGAATAGTCTATTCTTGCGCGGACTGTTCTGTGTAGGAATACAGCAGCAGCGTGCCCTACATATTAATGAGGGCGCGCTCCTATATTCCTACACCTACAAGACCCATGTATGAGTGCAGGAGGCATGTATAAGCCCTTCACAGACACATAAAACACCCCCTGCACTTAGAAAGTGTTGTATGGCACTTTCAAATAAAGAAGTAGCATAATATTAGAGCCTGGCTCTAATATTATGCATTATTTTAGTGTCCGCAGATACTGAAATGTAAAACTAGCATGTCAGTGTCTGTAGACACTGAAATAAGAAAAAAAAAAAAGCACACAATCCCTAACAAGTAGCCCGCACAGTACATGACTGTCCCCAGAATGGCCAGATCCCTGCCCCACATGCCTGCAACCTGCTGATAAATATATGTAATAATTTAGTATTTATTTATTTTTTTTTTGCAATAAAAAAGAAAGTTTAAGCGCAGTGCAGCAGGTTTGTGTGCTGCAGCGCTTTGCTCAGACCAGCTTAATTGCTGTTTGAGAGTCAAACAGAGTTCTGAAGATGTAGCATAGTGGTTAGAGCACCAGTTTAGCATACAAGCTGTGTACGGTTTGTATCCCAACTCTAGAAAATATGTTTTATGTGTGGAAGCAGTTGTAAATTAATTTTTATGAGTTAAAATTATATTTGTAATCATATGCCCCATGTATGGTATTGTAGGGCTGGGTAAATGCCATAGAGAAATGTAAAAAACGTTTTCTATTTTTTAAATAATTGTTTGCGGACAGTTAAGCCTGCCGCAGCTCTGCTGAAACAAGCTAAGGATTCCTTAAGCATGAAAATATAAGCAGTCCTTAGCAACTGTAAGTTTTGCTTTGCTGGTTTAAGCCTTGCTAAGCAGATTTGCGAGGAGCTAAGCATAGCTTAGCATATTTGAAAATCGGCCAATCACGGAAAAGTGCAAGAAAATGGCCTTATTTAAACCACACAGGCAGGAATACAGCCATATCTCTTCGAGTTTGATCAGGGTAGCAACAATGTCAGGTGTAGGATAGGGTGTTCCCTTTCGGGCACAACGCTGGGGCATCCAGGAGCCAGAGTCATGGTTGGCCTCCTTATCAAAGACCATGAAGCTAGACTGCTGCAGGGCCAGTACCAGGGCTCCCAGTAAAAAGTGGAGGCCTGGGACCATCTGGCATGTGGTCTCATCAGTACCACTGGCATTCCCCAAACTGGTGAGCAGGTATGTCATCACTATGATGACCTAAAGCATAGGAGAAGTGAGCTGTTGGCTCAGTGGATCCAAGCAGAGGACATCCCACATGTTTGTAAGTATCCAGTCTGTGTATTTGTAAATAATTATTTAAAAATTGTATATGTTACTGCACAGGTGTGCTTAATGTGTGTTCTTTCCCCATACAGCTGCCGATGAGAGGGCTGCGTACATTGATGCCCATGCACAGCACTTGGTCCGACTGCACCGAGTGTTTGGTGAGTACAGAATTATTTGTAATATCTGCAGTAATAAATAAGAAATAGTAAAGGTAGTACTATCTGTATATATAATTGTGCTCTAACTATACTGAATAAATGCATGTGTCAGGCTGCCAGTGTTAGAACTCAGTAGTCCCAGCTGCTGTGTAATACAGAGTTTTTGGAGCAAACAGGGTACAACTGAGGAGAGGAAGAGTAGGATATGTATTAGGCTGTCTGAAAGAACCTGCTAAGAAACTGCTGTGTCAGGGCTACTGTAACAGTTACAAATGAGAAGCAGTCCTCCTGTGCAGATCATGCAGTAATACTAACTGTGGATTTCTGAGATATAGAAAGTGTTGTTATGTCAAAAATAATAAAGCTGACTACCACAAACTGTTGTCTTTCATTTGTCTTGTATCTGAAAAGTACAATTGTGTAGCTGCTGCAGCATGCAGTAACTGAGGTGAAGTGATGTAGCACTGTTTATCTGCATAGTTCAGAATGTGGATCTGAAATAACTGACAAAATACAAAAGTAAATATTTTCTTCAGTAACGTGTTGTACTGTGTTCCTACCAGCATTGCCTTGTGTTAGCCTTTGCATTTCAGCTGTATGTAGTTCTGAATGTACAGGAAAGTGTGAGACACTAACAGGTGCAGACTGCAAAAGTAGAGTGTGTTGACTTGATTCTAAATTGAAGTATGTTTTATTAAAGTGTCCAAATGTCTAGTTTTAATAATCTGCTCATATTGCGTAAACAGTAACATCAACAGTTTCTTGTTCTGATTTTTGTTGTAGTTATTATGGAAAACAAATAAAAAGACATTTGATAAAAAAGTAGAGTGTGTAGAAAAGTATGTACTAGACAGAAATAACTCAACTAACAGGCACCAGTTCCCCAGAAGCTCAGCCTGATAAGGACTAGGTCTGTTGCTCCCTTTTGCACACACACACCAAGGTTTGAATCCAGGGACTGCTACTAGCATGCCTTTCTAGTTCTATAGCTGTAAACTTGAATATTGGTAGAAACACTAATCTATTGTGAACAGATATTTTCCCCACAGGTAAAGAAATATTTGCAGAAACAGTATGATGGGTATATGTATGAAATGTGTATAAATGTTCTGTTGAGCAGCCCCAGTCCTACAAATAGAAGCAGTTTAGCCATCTACACTATGCAGTCTGGCCAATACAAGCCTCTCAAGTGTCACGCTGTCACGGATAGTTTGCCTGTTGCCAAGAAAGCTACATCCAGAAAGCATCACAGTACAAATATGCCAAAAGCACACTTACAAAACAGCAGGACACAGAACACATTATTACTTGTACCAGTAAGTGTGACAGGTATGAGTCCCCTATATTTATGTACGTAGAGTTGTCATACCTTGCCCCATAGTACTCCAGGTGCACATATGTACAGGTGTGTATGTGCTGTAGTAACTGCATGGCCCAGGTAGAGATTATTGGAGGGCAGAACTGTAAAGTATTGAACAGTAATGTATTGAGAAGTATCACTAAATGCAGCTGTTAATGGAATTATTTTCTCTTCCCCACCACTCATCTGCGCCAATAATTGCACAAAATGTAATATGGGTATGTTGTTACCAAAACTTACTGGTGGGACCTTTGTTCCATTTTGGTTAATATATTTGAAACTGTATGCATACTAACATACCTTGTTGAATAACCATTGTTGTTGGCCTGTTGCCATAAATATAAATGGCATGCTGTTGCAATCCTGACTGTCATTTAATTTTTGCATGTGTTCTGTTTGCCATGCCACTGTAACAATTCCATTATTCTGGGTCAATTGGAACACACATGCATGCTGTGTTGACTAATGTTTAAATGTTTTGTTCATAACTAACCAATGCACCTTCTTAATTCTTACTCCATAGCACTTCGAGAAGGCCAATCCCAGCAGATCCACCTCTCCCACCCCACCTGGCAGAGGCACTGGGTCCCAGCACATCGGGGACCCAACCCAGGCCTCCTTCATCTGCTGGTCCTGCACCACCCTCGGGTGGAACTGCTGCAGGGGATGGTCCTGTTCTCCCCCTGCACACGGGCACTGTGAGGATCTTGTCACCCAGCAAGAGGTCTGTGGCATGGTGCGCAGTGTCCTCCAGGCAGAGTTGGATGAAGGACTGCGCCAGGTGGAGGGCAGACTGACGCAGACTGAGGGGCAGCCATCCCTTCCAGATCAGCCCCCAACACAGCCACCTTTGGGGCTGTGAAGTAGCAGTGGTGACTGACATCAGTTGGAGACATCAGTCCCACTACTACCATCTAGGGGGCTCATGGGCATCCGATTCCCAACCTCCCTCCCTGTCCAAGGTGTTGCTCTCCCTTGTGTCACACACCACCCCTGTCTGCTGTCTTGTGTGTCTTGTCTGTCTGCAAATGCAACCTCTCCTACCAAACATACCTACCCACACTTATCTACACTCCTTCCCCAACATCCCACTCTCATTTTAAAAAAAAAGAAAATAGCATCTGTCCCAAAAAAAAATTACGTCCCATACATAGCTCTGCATTTCGCCCATTGACACGGTCCCCTTACTCAATCTACCCCAATAATTATCATCATTTTATGTTGCCCACACCCCTCCCTGTGGGGTGTGAGGCTTTAAATTTCAAATTGCCCACAGTCATATCAGGTGTTGCTGTCAAAGAAATGCAGAGCTATGGTCCTTTCCTACACCCATCCTGCACAACCCTAGCTGCCTCTCATCTTGTTTTACCCCTGCTTTTCTCCATTTCACCACTTTCCTATCTCTTTTTTTTCTTTTCTTTAATTAAAATTAGTGCGGGTTTAAGCGGACATAAGGAGACCTAAGTGAAGCCAAGTGGATGTAAGCATTGCTTAGCTTCGCTTAACTCCATGCAAACCCATGCAAATCTGCTTACAACTGCTTAAAAGTGCCTTAATCACTCTGTAGCTAACAGCCCTTGTTCTGCCCAGCAACAAAATAAGCAGTCCATGTAAGTCTTGAACCCAGCACCCTACAAACCAGAGCCACAGCGATCTACCACTAAGTCATCTGAGCTGTAGATATGTTTACTGTTTTTCAAACATATCATTCAGTAGAGCCATTCAACAGTAGGGAAAATATTCTGTAGAATTAGTCAAGTTTTATACATATCTATCTATCTATATATATATATATATATATATATATATATATATATATATATATATGTATGCAAATGTATATGTGTATAGAGATGTATATACATATGAACAAATAAATACATAATATATGTGGAGATATACATATGAAATATATACCGTTAGAAATACTTGTATAGATAGAAAAGTAAATCAATTCATTCAGGAATATCTATGTACATAATATATATATATATATATATATATATATATATATATATATATATATATATATATATATATATATATATATATATATATATATATATATATATATATATATATATATATATATATATACACACACACACACACACACACACACACACACACACACACATATATATATATATATATATATATATATATATATATATATATATATATACATATATGTATGTATTGGAGTTAAACATCAGATCCATACCCCAAACCTCTTATTGTAACACATCTGTCTAAAGGATGTCAAAATGGTGGTCAAGGGGCCCAAAACAGGGACATCTTTGAAATATTGCCCGTATCCCCCTGTCCCCAGCAGCAAGTGTTCTGCCTTGCAACAAAAGTATGAGTCCTGCCAAGTCTTGAATCTAGGGTTCTGTACACCATAGTCAGAGCAATATACCACTACACCATTTGAGCTCTACAAAACACTGATGCTTTTCCAAACATAACAGTCAGTACAGTCATTCAACAGTAGGGAAAAGAGTCTGTAGAATCAGTCAGGTTTTCTATATATACATGTATTTATGTATGGTGATGCATATATGTGGACAAATATAGATGAAATATATCTATAGAGATCTACATGTAAAATATATACACATACATATATATATATATATATATATATATATATATATATAAATTCACTGTCATACATATGCACACACACACACACACACACACACACACACACACACACACACACACACACACACACACACACACACACACACACACACACACACACACAGACATATATGGGTCCCCTTCAAATTGTCAACACTTCAAAATGCAGAATTTCGTATGGTCGAGACCATATGATCGAAAATCTGAAATGTCAACAATGTGGAACCGGCATCTCTGTACAGTGCAGAATGGAAACATTTCCATTCCTGCACTGTAATGTGATCTCGGAATTGGTATATTTAAGTTATGGGGGGTACAGGGTGGCTTGCCCCCCTGCTAACAGTGTTTAGGTAAGTGTTTGTTGTTTTTTACTTTTGTATTTCATATGTTTGACATTTCAAGTGTTGACCATATGGTCTCCACCATATGAAATTCGGCATTTTGAAGTGTTGAACATATAAAGTAGATCCCTATATGGGTCCCCTTCATACTGTTGACACTTCAAAATGCATATGTATACATAAATATACATACATATACCTAAATATATAACAGCTACAAACAAATGCAATCAGAGGGGCATGCTGCTCCACACCAGAAGTTCAAATCTTAGAAATCCCCATCCTCCCTCCCCCCTGCAAAGGTAACCACCATGAAAAACCTTTCCAGAGATAACTTTGGCCTCCAAAGATCAGAGGTGGCTAACTTCATGGCACCCATGCAAATGGAGAATAGTTGCATGACCTCCAAACACACACCAATGCAGTATGAACACATATGCAAATGCATGGATTCCACCATACACAATAGAAACAAAACACTCCCCTTCAGAAAAGGGAATCCAATCTGGTGATCCCCTGCCCAAAAAAATGTACAACAGAAGGAGAAAACTGATATGGAATAAGGTGAAATCCCAAGACTGGAAAAAAGCCCTTATCAGTCTCAACAAAAAGATGAGATTCCCCATGAAATACCCTGAAGCTAGCTGTGAAAACTGAATTGCAGCAGATAGTAAAGACATCCACAAGGCCTCCTATAGTTATGTAAAGAATCTCCATGGCAATGCCTGAGCTACTGCACAATGTTAACTGCTATACTGAGGCAACAGATATGGCCAAAATACTGACACACAGATTCAGTGGCAACTTTACCCCTCTGCCCACCCCCAAAGGACCAGTCACAATACCAGTACACTGCCAGGTACCCAGTAGTACTACTGCTTTGGTTAACACACCACTGTCCAAGGCCAAGAATACAGCTTCTATTGGACCTGGAAATATCCCTGGCTGCCTTCTGCATGAACTACAGAGTGAACTGTCACCTCACCTGTGTGCCCTGTTCAATCACAGCCTCACCTCAGGCTTTCTCCCTACTGACTGGTGCACTGCTACAGTTATCCCTCTCGACACAGGAGGACTGGCTGCAGACCCTGGGAAGTATTGCACCATTAGCCTGACAAGGCTGTCATGCAAAGCTATGGAACGCATCATCATGGACCTAAGAAACGGGGATATGGAAATCTCCAGACTCAGGATCTCACACTATTTGCTTTTGTGAAGAGTAGATCATGCCTATTCAATCAACCTGGTTGACTTCTTTGATTCAGTCACCAGAGCTGTGGATGAAGGCAAGGTGGTTCATACAGCCTACCTCAATCTGTGCAAGGCCTTTGATAACATTCCCCACTCAGGGTTCATGGATAAAGTCACTAAGTTATGCATCAACCCCTATAACAGTAGGTGGGTTACAAACTGTCTCACAGATAGAATCCACAGTGTGAAAGCAGCTGAGCCCAAGTAATACTGATGACCAGTCATGTATGGAGTTCAGTAGGGTTTGGTCCTGGGTCCTCTCCTGTTTGGTATCAACATCTCTGAAGTCCATGCCAACATGAAGGGACTCTGGCTGACAATGTTTGCAGATGATTGCAAGTTGGGAACTATTAACTACCTAAGTGATGTTGACATCCTACAGTTAGGCCTCACTGAGTCCAGTGACTGGTATCAGAGCCATGGCCTGAATCACAATGTCAGTGAATGTGTTCGCATCCACCTTTGGGATGTCAGGCAATCTAGGGATGTTACAACACCAAAAATCAGACACCAGTGAAATTGCATACCCAAAGCCAATTCCACCACAGTCACAGTCACATACTGGTAGGTCAGGTGAACAGTAAACTATACAGACTGTGTGAAGAAATACATAATAGTTTACCAGTCACACACTACCCCTAAATATAGTGGTCCAATTCTCAAAGTAGTCTAAATCCTGATGGTGGTACAGGACACGTCTCAGTCTGCTGCTACAAAGGCATACAGCCAACAGACCAGCAGACACTGGAGCAGGATGCACAGTTAGATAAAAAAGGAGCCCTAACACTTAAATCTAACATCTGATGTCAGGGCTGAGCTATGCTTACCAGGTGTACACATTGCTTACATGTAAATAATAACCAGTAGTTAGCTCTGCTAAGCATATCTGCAGACTGGTAAGCATCAGTAAGCAAAGCCTACACAGTTTAAGTGCCTATCAGTTTAACCATGATTTGGCATTGCTAAGCACCATGAAAACCCACTTACAACTTCTTAAAAGTACCTTAATCACTGTGTATCCAGCAGCCCTTTTTCTGGCCAACAACAAAATAATCAGCCATGGTCAATCTTGAACTGAGGATGCTATACACAATAGGCATGGCAATTTCCCACTAGGCCATCTTAGGTGGGAGATGTTAGGATGTTTTTTACAACATATCATGTAGTACAGTCGGTTTACAATTGGAAAGACACACTGTTGAATCAGGAATGATTATCTGCAATTATATACATGAAAAAATATTGACATATATAGAGAGGTAGATATGTGTGGAGATTCATATATATGTATAAAAATGTACAGATATATTATCAAGAAATACTGAGGTGTGTGTGTGTGTGTGTATATATATATATATATATATATATATATATATATATATATATATATACACATATACACACACAGACACACACACACACACACACATATATATATATATATATAATATATATATATATATATACGCATTCACTTCAAAACACTGAAAACTCAAAACACTGAAAATGAGAAAACTTCATAATATAGAAGACCAAAACACTGAAACTTCAAAACACTGAAAACTCAAAAAAACTGAAACTCAAAACACTGAAAACACATATCATACATATACTGAGTTTAAATAACATAAATCATAGCACTTTCCACCAAGTGTAAGCAGGGAGGCACGCCACCCTGTGCCCCCCACACCCCCTGCTACTTAAATATATCAACTCCAAGATTGCACTTAGTGTAGTGAAGTGCAGTCTTGGAGTTGATATATATATAAGTAGCAGGGGGTGTGGGGTGCAGGGGGGCTTACCCCCCCTGCTTACACTTGGTGGAAAGTGCTATGATTTATGTTGTTTAAACTCAGTATATGTATGATATGTGTTTTCAGTGTTTTGAGTTTCAGTGTTTTGAGTTTTCAAGAATTTGAAGTTTCATTGTTTTGGTTTCAGTGTTTTGAGTTTCAGTGTTTTGAGCTTTCAGTGTTATGAAGTGAATCTATATCTATATATACATATATATATATATATATATATATATATATATATATATATATATACACACACACACACACACACACACACACACACACACACATACACACACACATATATATATATATATATATATATATATATATATATATATATATAAATGGATTCCATACATTTGGTCGAATTACACTTAGTCGAAAATGATACCAGGCATTGCACTTCACTGAAAGCTCACTTGACTGAAAGCTCACTTGGTCGAAGTTCATTTGGTCGAAAAGGGAATATAGCCCCGGCCCCACTGCAGTGCAACCCTGGAGTGAGAATATTAAATAAGGGGCGGTGTGGGGGGTGTGGGGGGCATTATGCCAATAGTTTTTACTAAAGATATATGTATATCTATACATATATATATATATATATATATCAATGCATTTCTAATAGATATACCATCTTATAATAGTGAATACCCCCCCCACATAATTTTAATGTATTCACTAGTAAAGACTAACATTACAACATCCCCCTTCATTGTCCTCTGACTTTTCCCATTCGGGATTGCCACAGTGGATCATCTATTGCCATTTCTGCCTGTCCTCTGAATCTTGCTCTCTCACCCTAAACACCTACATGTCCTCTCTCACAACATCCAGAAACCTTATCTGAGGTGTTCCTCTCTTCCTCTTACTTGGCAGCTACATCCTTACCATCCTTTTCCCAATATACTCAGCACCCCTCCTCAGCACATGTCCAAACTGATGTAATGCTGCCTCTCCAACTTTGTCTCATATCTGTCCAACATGGAGCCTATCATATACGCATTACTAAACCTGTGCACCTGTGTCAGACCCAGTGCCAGTCATAACATCTGTAACTCTGCCATGTGCAGCTCTGATTCTTGCCTTTTTGTCAGTGCCACTGTCTCCAACCTATATAACATAAGTGGTCTCACTACCATCTTGTATACCTTACATATCATGTTTACTGGCACTCGTCTGTCACATATCACTCCTGACACTCTTCTCCACCCTCCCCATCCTGCCTGTACTCTCTGCTTCACCTGTCCTCCATAGTCCTCATTACTCTGAAATGTTAATCCCAAACATTTGAACACATCCACCTTTGCCAACTGTACTCCATGCATCCTCAACATTCTGCTATCCCCTGTCTCATTCACACACAGATATTCTGTCCTAGTGACCTTCATTCCTCTCCTTTCTAGACCATATGTCCACCTCTCCAGAGTCAACAAAAGTTGTTCCCTACTCTCAATAAAGATCACAATGTCATCTGCAAACAACATAGTCAACTGGGTCTCCTGTATGATCTTGTCTGTCAATCTGTCCATCGCCATTGCAAATCAGAAAGGGCTCACAGCTGATCCCTGATACCATCCTACCTCCACCTTAAACACATCCATCGATCCCAATGCAGACCTGAATGCTGTCACACCACCCTTGTACATATCTTGTACCACTCTTACATATATCTCTTCCACTCATGACTTCATCATACAATACCACATCTCCTGTCTAGGCACCCTGTCATATACTTTCTGTAAGTCCAGAGAGACACAGAGCAACTCCTGACTTTCCCTGAATTCCACCAGGAAGAGTCTCAGAGCAAACATCACATCGGTATTGCCCTTTCCACGGATGAAACCATACTGCTGACCAGTACTCCTCACCTCCCTGCGAAACCTAGCTTCCGCTACTCTTATCCGTAACTTCATGCTGTGATTGGTTAATGTTATCCCTCTGTAGTTATCTCAGCTCTGCACATCAACCTCATTCCTTACACCGTACCCAAGCACTTTCTCCCCACTCCTCATGCAACCTCACACTTCCCAAGATATCAGTAATCAGTCTGGCTAACACACCACCACCACCATTTCCCCTAAACAAACCCACTCTTCCACAGGTATGTAATGCGGACCAACAGGCTTGCCAGTATTCATCCTCTCCATAGCTATCCTTACATCCTCCTTGTTAAGCCATTGCACTTCCTGATTCACCATACCCACATCATCCAACCTTCTCTGTCTCATTCTCTTTATTCATCAGCCTTTAAAAGTACACTGTCCATGTGCTCAACACACTCTCCTCACTTGTGAGTACATATACCTCATCATCCTTTATCACCCTTATCTGCTACACATATTTCCTAGCTCAGTGCATCTGTCCAGCCAATCGGTACAATTCCTTCCATCCCTCCTTAGTGTCCAACCTGTCATTGAACTCTTCATATGCCCATCCTCAGCCTTTGCCACCTCATTCTTTGCCATGCACATCATCTCTTCATAATCCTGCCTTCAAACAATCCCACTCCTTCTTCCCCAAACTCTGTCTCTGTACACTGTCTAGTACTTCCTCAGTCCACCAACAGGTGCCCTTGTACTGCTTCCTCCATCCTCATGTCACCCCAAGCACCCGTCTAGCTATCTCCCTTACCAGCTCTGCTGTACCTAACCAGATATTTGTTAGATTGTCACTGCCACCCAGTGCCTGTCTCAACTCTTCCCCGAACTCCAGCTCACAAGCACACTTTTCCTATTCACACCATTTGATCCTTGGTGCTGCTCCAACACTCTTTCTCTTCTCAATCACCAACATCATCTCACATACCAACATTCTCTGCTGCCTAAATACACTTTCCCCTGTCACCATTTTACAGTCTCCAATCTCCTTCAAACTGGCCCTCCTATATTGGATATATTCCACCTGTGTGCAGCTTACTCCACTCTTGTATGTCACCCTATACTCCTCCCTCTTGATCTAGTATGTATTCACCAATGCCATGTCCATCCTTTTTGCAAAATCCACTACCATCTCACTGTCTCCACTCCTTTTAACACCATACATACCCATCAATTCCCCACCCCTTCTGTCCCCTTCACCAACATGCCCATTGACATCTGCTGCAATGACCAGTCTGTCATCCTTGAGTACAGTCATCACCACGTCATCCAATTGATGTCACATTTCTCTTTCTTTTCCATCTCACAACCAATTTGCATAGCATATGCACTAACAACAGTCATCATTACACCATGCTTACAGCATCAGAAACATCACTCTATCAAACACTTATGTCATCCTCCAAAAATACTCTTGACATACTGTTCCTTCAGCAGGAGCCCTACCCCATTCCACTTCCAGTCCACACCTTGATAGCACAATTATGACCTGCTTACCATACATCCAGCCATGATCTCCTTCCATGTGGTCTCTTGAACACACACAATATATCAACCATCCCCTGGCCATCATATCAGCTAGCCTGGTACCTATACCACTCATATTGCCAACATGAACAATTCTTACCCTCAATACCACTCTGCCCTCAATATCACCCTCCTAGCCTTTCCCCTCTCTTCCTGCCATATGACTTTTGGACATCCTCCAGTAGATGCCTGTCAGTGCAAAGGCTACTGTGCTATTGAGTGAATAAAGTATGTTACAGCAATATTGAGACACTATCACTAATTTTGTCCCATTGCACCCATGTATGCATGGCATCCTACAGATGTCCTACTGTAACAGATTGAGAGGGATGACTAGGCAGCAAGAGTATTAATTTAGTGTGCCATACTCACACAGAACAGACATGTATGTGAGGTATTAGCTATGCACATGTCAGTATGAGTAGGTGTATGTGTCCACCTCTTGAAACAGACATGGGATGCACAATGTCACTTAAAACAGCTCTACATCTTGTACACATGTATAATCTTAGTTACTGTACACCCAGAAGAATGATATTTCTACACCTACTGGTTGTTGCATTGCCCTGACACAGCCATGGTTAGTACAGTGAGCATGATTATCATGACTAAATTGGAGATGTGTCCAACTGTGTTATGACTTTGTGGCTATGCCCACTACAAACAACTGATTGAAAACATACATGGCCATATGGACTCAGCAATACCTTACTTGTCATACCTGTCTCCACCAACATAGAGTAATCCCCTTTGCTGGACAGCAGCATTTCACAAAGCACAGACTTGGTCCCTATAGTTGCTGCACAGGGCAAAGTAAGGGCAGGAACCAACCTGGCATCAAGTCAGCCATTGTCTGAACAAGAATATAAGGTAACATGTGGATTACTTTAAGGCCAACTATGAGTACAAATTGCAGACATCCACCAGGACAATCACAAGGCAATCTTCCCATATGTCTGCAATCTCAGAGGCAACATACCAGCCCAACCTGTAATGGTGGCTGATCAGATCACATACACACACAACATAGCTTCAGGCGACCTGATGCAGATAGGGTAAGGGCAGACATCCCCTCCTGGCTCAGCATCACTATAGGTGGATATGTACTGCACCCACACCCTCCCCTCATCACCATTGAGCAGGTACATATTGCCTACTGAAAGGCAACAAATGTAAGTATCCATGGGATGTCACATCATCCCTGTCTGCATCCTACATGAACTCAAGCATTTTCTCCCAGCTGCATTACATACTGTAGTCACAACAAGCCACAGCACCATCCACACATCATCCACTTGGAAAATGGCTAATGTCATCCATGTACACAGACCTGAATGAGGAGTGACGGATTATGCAAACAACTTGCCCTCACTGCAGGCAATATGATTCATCAGGACCAGGAGTGCAATGCAAGCTGATACTGTGCTGATAGATTACAGGGGTATGCTGTGGTCTTGAGTGGTGGCTACTGGTATAGTTGTGAGTGCTGGTTACTGGTATTCAAGGTACGTGTGCAGGTATTGGAGATACTGTTGCCAAATGTGTGGCGTCCTGTGATGTGTTTCCCTGTTAGTGTCTACCAGGTGCAATGTCACATCACCAGGGAGAGACCTTTTCACCAGCAGAATGCAACCTGATAATGAAAGCCATAATACAAAACCACAAAGTACTGTTGGGTCAAAGCCAGCAACATCTGCGGGAGAGGACCACCCTGTGGGATGACCCTGTCCACAGGGTAAATTAGGTGGGCATGCACACATGTACATATGAGCAAGTGCGGCATCATGCCATCCACCTCCTACCTCATATGCCATGCCTGGCAAAGGGCTGCTGCCGTGGCCAGGGACTCCACAACCACAGGTGGGAGACCAGCCATGCAACCCCCACTGACACCAAATGAGGAGCTCCTTGCCAAGCTTGGGCCACCCATCATAGTACAACACCAGGGTACAAAGCCCCACTTGCTGGAGGTGGGTGGCACACACACAATGGACAAGGAACGTGCATGCAAGGTCTTAGTGGGGATTAGTAGATTACTGTATGAGACATACTTGTATCTGTACAGTATCTACATGCATGTGCCAGGTCAGATTGCAGTTGGGGATGGGGATTTCTAATGCACAGAAGTGCAAATCTATGGTGAAGGACAGCAAATTGTAGAGTATTGGGAGCTGTACTGTAAATGTGCAGACATGCTGCATCCATCCTTTTCCAAGGGCACATGTGAGTCTGCTGACAGTACCTCTCTCACACAACTACATAGGTCACTCTGGTCTGCATATGGGACAGCAGACTGAAGCTGGTGGGTATGGAATTGCTCAGTTATGCTTTGGCGGTACCCTAGGAATGCGGAGGGCATGTAAGTTACCATGCACACAACTATGACTAATAGCCATATTGCTTTATGTGCATATTCACTTGTAGTGGGGTTAATTGTATTGCATCACGGTGGTCACCATAGGGACCTATCTGAAGAGAATGTAACATTCTTGTAGCATACCTCACAACCTGTCAGGGCAAGACATCTGGACAGACACCAGCAAAATGTGTTGGACAAACAGACTAAGGTAGGGACATGTGTGAAACATTACTGCTATACAGTGGATATAAAATGTATACACACACCTGTTAAGATGCCATTTGTTTCTGATATATACTGATTGAGACCACAATATGTCAGTCCACACCTTTCCCAACCTTTAATGTGACCCATGACATGAACAATTCACTTATCAAACCAAGCATCTGGACTCATGTCTTGCACCTAAAAGCCTAGACAAGTGTTAGGGTAGCAGATGTTGTATCAGTATGCTGTTTCAGTCAGGTATGATACCTGATGCTGCCATATGTGTCAGTACAGTCACTGTGGTCTATTTGACAACTATATCACATACTTGGACATTGTTAAGGCAGACAGAGCACTAATAGGTTCCAAACGTCTGGATGTTCCAGACACATCTATACAGAGGACTGGTATGGCCTGTACAATGATTTCTCATGCTGCATGTGAGACAGATGCTATTACCAAACTATATAAAGTAATGGCATCATGAGGTGGTCACCTGCCATGTATGGTACACACATCAAAATGGTATCAGCCACACAAGATATGACTCTCACACACACACACACACACACACACACACACACACACACACACACACACACACACACACACACACACACACACACACACACACACACACACACACACACACACACACACACACACACAAACACCAATATTCAGATTAGAACTCCTACCTATCTATTTATGTCCACTACAGTGGTACACAGTTATCAGATGGCTCACAGAGCTTACACGATGTCACTTTGTCCAAAGGTACTTGTATGATGAATGACATCAACAGGACTACTAAATTAGAATGGGTATGGTGTTACACAACTCAAAATGGTATAACCTTCACAGTACATGATTCTCACACAAGCACACATGCACAAACAGTTGCCAGTATTGAAATTAAGCCTCCTGCCTATCTAGTTATTTGTATTATGGTATAACGCAGTTAGCAGATGCACCACCCAGCTTACACAATTCCACCTTGTCCAAAGGTACTTCTAAGGAGAATGACAACAATAGCAGTAGTAAAGTAGGGTGGAGGAAGTGTAATGGGTGAAGCACAAATCAAAATGGTATAAGACACACAGTATCTGATTCAGACACACACACACACACACACACACACACACACACACACACACACACACACACACACACACACACACACACACACTTGCCAGTATTGGGATGAGAACTCCTGCCTATCTAGTTATTTTTACTGAACCACCAAACAGCTTACATAATTTCACCTCACCCAAAGGTAAGTCTAAGGTGAATAACATCAACACGACTTCTAAATTGGAATGGGGGGAAGTGTAAAGGGTCGTACAAAAGTCAAAAATGGTATAACCCACACAGTACATGATTCACACACACACACACACACACACACACACACACACACACACACACACACACACACACACACACACACACACACACACACACACACACACACACACACACACACACACACACACACACACACACACACACACACACACTTGCCACTATTGGGATGAGAATTCCTGCCTATCTAGTTATGTCTACTATAGTGTTACAAAGTTGTCAGATGTGCACTGAGCTTATACAATTTCACCTCATACAAAGGTACTTTTAAGGTGAATGACATCAACAGGACTACTAAATTGGAGTGAGGGGAAGTGTAAAGGGTGGTACACATGTCAAAATGGTAGGACCCACACAGTACATCATTCTCACACACACACACACACACACACACACACACACACACACACACACACACACACACACACAGCCTTACCAGTATTGAAATTAGAACCCCTGTCTAGCCAGTTATGTGTACTATAGTGTTACACAGTTACTGCATGTGCTACAGAACATACTGGACTTGCAACTTGCCAAAGGTGCTTATAACTGCACAGCTGAGGAAAAGTATTACAGGTGGCAGGAAGTTTGCCTTCAGTTTCTGCCTTACATCATACTAGTTCTTTCTGTTTTGCACTTCAAATAGCATTATAGCTTTGCACTTCAACAGTTTATTGTATCAATATGTGTATCACACCTGGGAGCCATCAGCAGTACTCATTCATCACGTAATTAGCCCCACTACTAACTACTTATGACCACCGCTCCTGGCATGATTGAAGTGTGGTTTTCTGTCCTTTCACCCATTAAGCTGGTGCGTTTGTCCATTCTGAGGCACTGTTGCAACTGCCTCATGTACACAGACAACCCTCTTCTCTAAACTCCAAACACTCAGACCAGTGAGAGTTACCCCTATATCACCAAACGTGGAAATATGCACTATCCAGCAAAGACTGGACTATCTTTTAAAGAGAATGAGATCAACACCTGAACCACACCATGTGGACCACATAGCTCACCACAACATCCACTATGACAGCCCTGACATACACTGAAAAGCCACATACCCACCTTCACAGAGGCACTCAATGGACATTTATACAAACAGCACAGACCAACAAGATGGACACCCACTCAGACACCATGACATAGCACATGCCAAAGGACACATATGTCACCTAAACAGTGTGCCCCTCAACCTAAGCTCCTAAGGCTGACCACTCTGTACAATACAGTGATCATGGGTGGCTCAGTACTGCAGCACACAGATGTCGCACTATGTTGATTATGGAGGAGGTAACAGCCAACTGTCTATCACATGCCAGCATCCAACACATGACACACCCAGTCAGGCCACTTTACAACAGCTACAAGTATCACCCTGTCATCATCCATGTGGGTGTGAATGACCTGAGACACACCTCCCTGGGCTAGATGACAGGTGACATGGTTGAACACTCGGATTATGTGGTTCAGGCAGGTGTAACAGTAGCCCTGAGCAGTATACTGCCATCACCCAGAATGATGCTGCAGTACTATCAACAGATAATTGACTGCAACATTGGCTTACATGTTGTGTGTCATTCTCAGGGGATCCAGTATCTTTCTGCTTGGGATAACATGATTGACAGACCTCAATGCCTTGCCAGAGATGTCCTAAATTTGTCAGCCCTGGGTTTCCAGGTACAGGGTAAGTGTCTTGCCACCCTTATAGTGCCTTATTAGGCAGTGTTCCAAATCAAATTACCACCATAACAGCTAGACATGTATGCAATCTGAGGGTCATGCTGCTCAACAGTAGACATCTGTCAAGATGCAGTCACTCAAAGCCCTCCTCAGAGTGGATGACATTGACATTTGTGCTGTAATGGAGAGGTGGTTCACAGCAGCAGACAGCAGCCCTGCACTAACAGGCTATGATGCATTCCACAGCTGTCACTGACAAAACATGGACCACACCTCCACAGGTAGTGCTGCCTCCATATCCATAATGGATATGCACAGCTCCAGACTAGTATCCCAGCATAATGTATCGGAGGTACTTCCTCTAAAACTGACTTTGGGGAATAGTGCAATCCACACCATAGCCTGCTATTGGTCCCCAGCTATGTCCCTAGATTGTCAATGCACATTCCCCAACACCCTGTCATCTATGAAGGTCCATCCCAAGACTGACATTGAAGGAGACTTCAACTACCCCTTCATCAGCTGGGGAAAGTAGTTAAGCACCAGTACACTGTCCCAACGCTTCATGGAATTCATCAGTTCCTATTACCTGGACAGAATCATACTGACCTCCAGTAGAGGATGCAACAACCTTGACCTGTGTTGATTACTTACATATGGGACTGTTGCTCGACCACAGTTGTCAATCCCTACCTGGTCAGATCCAAACATGATGTAATTAACATGGAGCTCAACATCCCAACCTCACTATCTACAAAGGTAACCACCTTGCAAAACCTCTCTAATGCTGACATTGCAGTCATAAATGCAGGGGTGGATGAGTTCATTGCACCCATGCCAATGGGAAATAGCTGCATGACTGTCACATCCTACACATATGCACTGCTCAAACATGTACATGGATGCATGGCACTAGCCATAGCCAACAGAACACAGACATTGCCCTCCAAAACTGGAAGCCATTGTGACAGTCCCCTGCCATTACTAATGTGTACAACAGAAGGATGACACTGTTGCAGAAAATGGTGGTGTCCCAAGACTGGTGAACCTCATTATTAGCCTCAAACACAACATGGGATTCCTCATGGAATCACCTACAGGCAACTATGAAGACAGATGTTCAGCAGACATTGACAACAATCACAAAAGCTTTTGATAGTTACATCAACAACCTCCACAGCAATAACCACAAGTGCTGTGAGTTACTGCACAATGCTGATTCCTATCCTGATGCAACAGATATTGGCCACAGTCTTTCCAACACATTCAGTGCCAGCTTTACTCCTCTCTCCCCCGCAAGGAGAGGATCACAATGGCAGATGAATGCCAAGCACCCATCATTACTGCAGGCCAGGTTAGACCTACATTGTCCACAGGCAAGGATACAGCTTCCATGGGACCCCAACATATCCATGACTGTGTTCTACATGACATACAAAGAGACCTGGCACCACATCTGTGTGCCTTGGTCAGTCACAGCCTCATCTCAGGCTTTGTCCATCCAAAATGGCACACTGCTGCAGTCATCCATCTCCATTAAGGGGTAGCATCTACAGACCCTGGGGATTATTGGGCCCTTAGCCTGACAAGTCTGCTATACACAGGTATGGGCACATCTTCAGGGACCTGATTGACCAGAATATGGGTGATCTCCTGAGTCTGGAACTCACACAGTGTGGCTTTGTGAATGGCAGATCATGCCTGCTCAACCTGGTTGACGTCTTTCAGTGAGTCACCAGGGCTGTGTATGACAGTAAGGCACTGCATACAGCCTACCTCAGTCTGGCCAAGGCTTCTGATTCCATTCCTCAGTCAGGGATTATTGGTAAGAACAACAAACTAGACATCAGCCCCTATAACAGTGGGTGGTTTGCAAATTGGTTCACAGAACACACAGTGTGACACTGGCAAACTCCAAGTCAGACTGGCAAGCAGTCACAAATGGAGTCTCACAGGGATCAGTACTGGATAGTGTCCTGTACATCATCTACTTCTCAGGGGTCCAGCCCAACACAGAGGAACTCTGGCTGACCAAGTTCACGGAGGACTGCAAGCTGGGAGTAATCATGAACTTCACAAGGGATGCAGACATTCTACAGAAAGGCCTCAGTGAGACCAATGAGTGGTGTGGAAACCATGGCCAGAAGCTTAGCACCACAAAATACATCATCATCTCCTTTGGTAAAACACTGGTTTCCCAGTAAGTTCCACTTCAATGGGAGACCAATGAATATTGTAGCCATTATAAGAGATCTGGGGACACAGGTGGACAGCAACTCCTCTTTCAAGCACCACACTGCCACTGTGGTCAGGAAGTCCTTCTATATGGTACATTGCATTACCAAGGGTTTTGCATCCAGGAAGACAGGGGTAATGATCTCTATCTACTATTCCCTCATTAGAACACTCTCCAAGTATTATAGCCCATTTGCCATGTACCTCACTAGACACCTGCTACAGCTGGAGAAGCCACAGAAGCACCTCACAAATGGGTTTCTAGGCAATAAACACACATCCTACACAGACAGACTCAGAAGACCCAAGCTATTCTCTGTGTCATATCACCTAATTAGCAGCTATCTGTGCTTGACTTACAAAGCTGTATCTGACCCAGCTGGTTTAGAAATGCAGCATATAAATCCATCCACACCACACACTGTAGAGACCTCTACCTCAGTAACACAATCACCACAACATGCTGGTGGAACAGGTGCCTCACCAAGAGTCTGCACATGGCCTAGAATATAATTCCCATACATGTCATGCAGAGCACCTAGCTGACCCTGTTCTAGAGACATCTTGATGAGTGGATGGGTATTAGTTCAACCCAAAGATCACTGCAGTGGCTATACTTGATACAGCCATGGAGGCATAACATTGGGTGGCACAATGGCAGGGCCCTTCTATGTGCTAGGTTCATTAATGCTCCTGGGCCATTACCTACTACATACTTGTGAACCTATAAAGGGAATGACATCAGCAGGACTGATAAAGTAGTGCAGTGGGTGGGAAACATATCAAAATACTTCTACTTACAAACATACATACCCCCACACACATTTCCTGGATACAAGAGTAGAACCTCTGCCAAAATAGTTATTTGTAATACAGTGTTAAGCATTTATCACATGCACTACTGAGCCTACAGGGCTGACAGCTGGCCAAGATTGCTGATAAGGGACTGACATCATCTCGACTGATAAGGTGGGGCACTGTGAAGTGTCGTGGGTAGGAATGACATAAAACTGTTTCCTGTTGACCTATAAACAAACAAAATCACAACTCTCTCAGTCTTGCACACACACAGCTGTCACAGACACACACATCTACATTTGCCAGGACTGAGATTAGAATGCCTACCTAACTAGTTATTTGTACTGTCATATTATACAGCTATCACACATGCCACAGAGCTTATTGGCTAAGGTCTGACAGAAAGCACTTCTAAGATGACTGATATCTGCAGGACTGCTAAAGTAGGGGAAGTGTACTGATTTGGAATGGACCCAAAAGCTTTTAGTTGTGAACACACACACACACACACACACACACACACACACACACACACACACACACACACACACACACACACACACACACACACACATCCTTTTACATTTGCCAGGACTGAGATTAGAACTCCTACCTAACTAGTTATTTGTACTATTGCATTATGCAGTTATCACACATGCCACAGAGCTTATGGGGCTGGGTCAAACAAAACTGACTTCTATGGTGACAGTCATCTTCATGACTGCTAAGGTGGGGCAATGGGAAGTGCACTGGGTGGGGAAGGCCTGTTTATTCTTAGATCCTACTGACATTTCTCTAAGTGTATGAGCATGCCCAGTGTGTCCTTCTATAGTATATGTGGGACTCCATTTCAGGGATTGTTGTACTCCAGTCTGATTTGTTTCGTACTACAGCCATACTTCTCAACCTGTTGGTGCAGGATATCTGGAGATAGCCTATCCAATTCTGAGGACAATGGGCCATACAATGATTGTAACATTTTCTTTCAGTAATGTATGGTTTGCTAGGGTTACAGGGCTTGTTTTAGCAGACATATGTCATCTATGCCATTTGACACTGTCATGTATTGTTTCAGTCAGTACCTTGGGACATACCTCCTCAGATCATCACAGTAATTTGCCAGAGGAATACAGGATGGATGATGTGCACATATGGGCCAAATGATATGCATTCTTGCACAATCTACCCTGTTGAGGGGTGTGCCTACAAGCAATTGACTGTTGGTGCTGTGTAAATGGTCCAGCACCTGGTAGTATATTACAATGGTGGAATATCTGTGCATTTATGTTCTAGCCTGGTCTGATTTCCAGCCCACAGTTGGGTAATATAAGTCAGACAGGATCAGGGTGACAGGCAGACTCCAGATTGATTTGTAGGGGATAGGATATGTGGAGGGGGTGTGTCCTGGGCAGATATATTTGCCTATAGCTAACTGTACTTTGCATTGGGCTCTCCTCAATGGTTGACTGCACTTGGAGAGTCTTGTGTGTGCCAGACTGTTTGACCAGCCTGGAGGTGTGTGTTTGTCACACATATATATTTGGCCCACCTCATGTTGCTTGGATGGTCACATGTTAGGATCAGGATGTTGCATAGGATGAGTGATCAGGGAAGGGTGTGTTACTCTCCATGACTGTGGCCCAGGGTTCTGTGGGTGCAGACATGTCACCATATGCCAGGGTTAGGCCTGCCTGCAATGAGTGCATTCTCATGTTTAAACTCCTATCCTTGCCTGTTGACTGTACAGAATATCACAGAATGTCCACATCCATGACTTGTATATCTTGCTGGTTACCCAAACAAGTGTGGTTTTCCAGCAAAAGTTTTTTGCAAGTCACTAAGTGTTGAAGCCAGATATTACTGACAGTTGTCATTGCAGTTTCAGACTTTGTACCCATCAGACATTCCATGCTACTACAAGTCATTCCATGAACTTTATAACATTATTAGAGCAGTATTTCACAGGTGTCCTTCTCTTTGGACCTTCATCACCCCATTATTCATGGCTTTGTTGGTGTTATGGACTCTATGACCCTCCCTAAATGGCACTGTGGGTGAGGTATAGGCATTTTCCAGAAGCCTGTAGGCCAGGTGTGACAGATGCAGGCCATCTGTAGCAGGGCAGTGCATTCTGATGATCATATGCTCCCATGCTGCCAGCAGGAGACACCACTAGGATGGCACCAGTAAGTTGACTGTGGATGTTACTGACAATTGCTTTCTTTTACTATTGTGCCATCACGCTGGGTGACAGCTGGATGCTGCTTAGGTTTAGGAACATGTTACTGAATTTCTATGGGACTATGGGGGGTGTGACATGACTGTACATGATACACATCTGCACAGACTGTGCTGATATTTGCATAACATTTTGGTCCCATGTAGCATAGTGATGTACCCTATCTTTCAGACTACATGCATAACAGTATCAACCACAGGTCAGATTGTTCTAGCATAGACATTTGTAGTTTCAGACTTCTTACCTTTCAGAGGCATACTGCCACTGCCAGACCTGCTGTGACATCACTGTGTAAAGGTCTGTGGGTGGGGATTTCATGGATGTTGCCATGTGCAGGCCTTTGCCAGGCATTTCTGTATGGTTGTCTACAGCTGATCTGCTGTGTGAGGTTGGCAGTGGGTATGCGTCCCCCACTCTGACATCCATGCATGTGTCCTATGACCCCCTCCCCCAGTTATTTGGCTCACCACAAATACTGCAGTGATATTTGTCAACTAGGATGGTACTGCATGGTGTGGGTAGGGCAGTACTGGGGATACACATTCTTTTGTCCCACAGAGCCATCAGTTGTCTGCTGCTATCCCAGTTAGCCATACATTCCCTTACATGCTTGATCAATCCACTAGTTTAATTTGCTACAGAGACTGGCTTACCTTGTGCCTGCAGCAGTTATGAGGGTGATGCTTGAGGGCTGACTATGCTGGATACACACAATACACTGCCTATACATTGTCAGGTATAAGTGGTGTGATGTTTGGCATCCATGTTACTGTGTGTGCAAGTCAGACAGAGAGAGGTCAATCGCTGGGGCCCTACAGTGTCAGTGTATGTGCTATGCATTGCTTCTTTGCCAAGTCCAGGGCATACTGGGCATGCCTCTATCTGCCTACAGGGGCAAGCTCAGGATGTCCCTCCTCCGAGTCCCTCTATGCCTGTGGAGGCCTTGGCAATAGTGGGGGGCTGTGTGGCCCTTCCCCATTTTGTTCCTGCTGCAGCTGTTTCCACAGGATCATATTGTGTAACATGGCACTTACTATGACCATGTGTGCACATGTGGATGGAGAGTACTGCAAGGCTCTACCGGATATGTCAAGGCAGTGGAACCGTGACTTGAGCATCCTAAACACACACTCTGTAATGATCCTGATTTCTGTGTGTGACTCATTATGGGTTCTTCTGTGGGTGTGTGTGCATTTCTGATGGATATCATCATCCATAGCTCCAGTGCATAGCCAGCATCCCCCACTAAATGGCCATACAGGATGTCCCTCCTGGCAAATCCCTGATACAGCTGTGAGGAATGCCAGATGTGGGAGTCGTGATAGCTTCCGGGGCAGCCAGCACACACATTCATGATAATGCCCTGGGCATTGCACATGACCTGGAATTTGATGGAGTCCAACCCCTTGTGGTTTATGTAGACCCTACCCTGTTCACCAGGTGGTGATTTGATGTGGATGTGCATGCAGTCTATGGCACCCAGTACCTCCGGGTAGTCTGCTACATGGTAAAAGAGACGTATATTTCAGGTCCTCTCCTTATGGGTGGTGGGGAATTTAATATACTCCTAGGCATGTGGTCACATGGCATCCAGGAATTGGTGGAGTATCCTGGAAGCAGATGCCTGTGAGACCCCCATGATATCCCCAGTTCATCTTTGGAAAGTATCCGTGGCTACACATACCTTGGTATCCACTGGGATGAGCTCCCCTTTGTTTGTTCTGGATGTGAGGTGAGGCCGTCACAGCTCCACAGTTTGCTGCAGTATGTTCCTGTCTGCTCTGTAATGCTCTATCTCCAGATCATGTAGCCCCTGGTAGGTTACCCTGGGACTGAACACTCTTTTCCTCCTCCTCATAAGTCTGGGGTGGTTGGCAGCATTGTCCTATTCACCACCCTCAGCCTCTTGCACATACTGATGTATGAGGGCGACAGCAGCCCCTAACATTTTGTTAGTTTTGTCAGGTAAAATTTCCCCATCTGTGTACACTGGTGGTGTAGAGTTTGTGGGAAAAACCAGACTTAAACGTGTTTGCATAGTTTATAGTGTTGTACTGCAGATGCTGCCTGTGTGATTGGCTGAGTATGATATATTCCACCTGCCAGCTCTATTACTTGTATTTGAGTGCCTCTATTCTGATATTTCCCTTTTTTTCTCTTGTTCCACTTGCCATTTGCTGTGTATTTTTTATTTTTGTGGTTTAAGCGTGCTGCGCACACCCATTTAGGCAAGATAAACAAGGCTATACAGCCTCGGACACACTCCCCTTGCTTACATATACACAGTGCTGCAATTTCGTGTGTTTTTTTTTTTGTTTGTTTAAGTCCCAGTGCACACCGTGCAAACCTGATTAGCTAAGTTAAACAGGTTTTAGCAGAAATGTCCCTCCCTGGATGCGAACACGGTCCTGATTTCATGGTGTAAGACATTACAGCCTCAGACACACCCCCTTGCTTAGCTGTGCTTAGCTAAGTGCAAACCCAGCCGTCAGAGCTCCAATGTGTTTACAGCAAGCATAACACACACCCTTTTCATGTTAGTTGCTCCTCCAGCCTACACGATCCTGTCCTAGCATCTACATGGGTAGGTGCAGGTTTTGCACTTAGAATACTTTGTGATTCAGTACATTTCCCCTCATTTGCTACCCCACTGCCTTATCCCATAGATACTGCACTGACATAGAGCCTTTCCCTTTGACAGCCACTGTCCCCTGGTATTGTTTTGATTCTGCATGCCAAAGACTATAATGTCAAAATGCAGATTTCCCTTAAACTTGGGTTTTCACATTTTTTTTTTGAATTTTCATCACTATTGTGTTTGCGTGCCACTGCATTATGCTTAAACGGCCGAGATCAGCCACAAAAACATATTTTTTATTAAAATTAAACATTTATTCATGCCAATGGCCATATATTTGGCCATTGGCATGCCTACAGATATGAATACATGCTTTTATTTGTGCTGTCGTTTTCTTTTTTGCAGAAATGTGTTCAGTTAGTACCTGAATACATTTCTGCACTGACATTGTTCCTGCACGGAGACCTGGCATCTTCCTGAATCGCTAATTCACCTAATTTGCATGGTTTTCACCAGCAAATGAGGTGATTAGCATGCTGCATGGTTTTCCGTGCAGAACAGTGTAGACAGGCTTGTGCACGATGGATGAGCTGTTTACTGAATTGCTCAGTGGCCAAACTCCATGCAGGAGATGCTACACTGTTCCTGCACAGAGTTTTAGCTTTCATGAATCCTGGGGTAAGACTATTCTATTATGAGAAGCAAAACAATCACTTGTCATTAGTTGTGGTAAAAGGAGATGTATGGAACAAGCTGGCTACAGAAACGTGAAAATAAAAAGAACCAAATTTATTTTAGAAATTTGAAAAATCATTTATGCTTTGATTAGTACATTATGACCAACGTCTGCCCCTTATAGCAGCTTGTGATACTTCTGCATACAGCTTTACAGCCTTGATTCTTTTCCCTTGCGTGACAAAAGACCTCTCTGTTAAGCATCTAGAACACTCTTTCTAGCTGAGATAAAATGTAAGGAATGCACTACTTATAAATGTCTTTGAGGAAGTAATTCCAAAATGGCTACAGACAGTAAACCAATGTTTATGTTGTTTGGTGAGCATAGCAGTTTGCTTATCATGGAAAGATCATGTATCTAGAGAAGGGTATTCATCTTATCAGCACATGATTATCAGACTGCATAAAGAATGTCAAAAGTACATGGTAATACAAGTGGTGCCCAAAACATTGATTACGAGTTATTGATAAAATAAGTACCCATATCTCATACACACATTAACTCTAGTTCTTTCACTCAGGCTACATCTTATCACTGTCATCTCTACTTGTAAGTAAGAAGTTAACATACTTCCACAGATGCAAATTAGATTTAGGGCCAGAATTACCACATAATATCCATCAGCATCACATAACCTTATACATTTCTCTAAATCCATCAAATTACACAATAAAGCAATCCCTGTTACCTCTCATGTAAAATACAAAATCAGAAACAGTTATTTCCCTGCTTCCAAGGAATACAGACCTTCATCTCTGTGGTGATATCAACCCTTATCTTATCCCTCCAGACTCACCTGCTTCCATAACAAATAACACAACTACGCCCCCCTGGATTTTATAAGAATTCTAACCCAGGAATTAAACTTTATAATATTAACCTCAGAATTCTGAGAAACAATATTACTAAGCTTCACTCTGGTAATCCCACATTTCTCCAATTAAAAAACACACATCAATGATAATGAAATTCTACTTCAAAGATACAATATCCATAGTATAGATAGGTTAACCATAAGTGGTGGTGTACTCTAAAAAAGTACAGCTCCCAGTACATCTCATGTTGGCAATACCGAGTTATTAACTGCTTGCCCCTAGCAAAATTTCCATAAGACCTTATGCCTGATAACATAATACATAACCTCAGGAAACAGCTCAAGATCCTCTGTCTTGGTTATCTCTGTTTACTAACCATAAAGCTCTTGTACTAAATGAACTCAACATTAAATAGTCCACCTCCAGTTCACCCTATGCCTCATCCAGCATAAAACTGCTTGGTTTTCACAATTCATTAACATCTCCACTAAACAGAAAAAAAAAACACTAAAACTGAATCTAATCTTGGTCAAATTCTAATTACAAAACCAGACTTAATATCCACTGCCAAAATTTTACCAGATAATTTATGTAGCCCCCCTGCTTAAAACATTCAGGTAGGTTATTTGTGTAGTTTATTTTTTTTTTATTAGATGTTCGAACTTTTAAAAGTTTGATCATATGTTGTCGACCATATGACAATCGAACTTTTGAAAGTTCGATTATCTAATATAGGCTCTAAAAAGCATACATTTTAGTCTAGTAAGAATCCTTTCGAATTTCTTTAAGAACACCTTTATCTCCACACTACTACACTCTAACTATATTCTGCTAAAACTGTAGCACTAGTTGAAGAGATTAAACTCGTCAATGATACCTTTCTTAGCATAAGAAACAACTAAGCAAGCCTTACTCTGAAGAAAAGATTAAAATCTAATCATTCACCCTGGCTAACCAGAGAAATAAAATAACTCATGCAAAAAGGAATAGAATTTGGAAATTATTGCACACCACTAAAACACAAGAAAATCACCATCATTATCAATTATGAAACCAGGCTAATGCAAGTGCTACTACTAATGACAGAAAAAAAAACAATTTCTAGAAAATTCAGGAAACTTTACAGAGTAATCTAAACATTTCTGTGCTAAATCAAAAATCTCCTAAAACCAGGAAAACAACTGTAACCATGTACACTGCCTGCCAAAATTAACAAATCTTTTGCCAATAAAATCAACATTAATTTCATAAATGTAGCCACATCCTTATCAGATTCCCCAGATATGACATTTACTCTTATCAATAGCTCCAACACAATAACTCTTAAACCTGCATTGGTATCCACTATCAGGAAACTACTTTACAAACTGAAAATTACTATGCTAACAACTGACAGTCCCCCAGAAGAATACCTTAAAATAGCTGCAGATGTCCTGATATATCCACTTTCTATACTAATTTAGAGAGCCACAACTGGCTCATATGTCCTATTCACATATATTTACCACTGCACAAAAAGAAGAAAATTCATTCACCCTTTGGCTGTAGGCACATAGCTATCCATTCCACTTCTCTAAAATCCTTGAAAAGTGTGTTTAGTCAGAGGTACTCCAACATTTATTAGACAAAAAAACTGTTATCTCCATCACAACCTTACTACAACATACCCTTAGTAGCCTTTCATAATACAAACCATGCAAAATACAAACCATAACTGACATGAAGACAAATTAGTCTCTTCAGTGTTTCTTGGCCTATCCAGTCCATTTGATGCAATGCTCCACCTCAAACTGTTAAATATTTCTAACAGCACAGTTACACGGTTTCAAAGCTACCTTAATAGCAGAACCCACAGCATTAACTATACAAGCTACTTTTCAACATTTCTATCTATAACTACAGGCATTCCAGAGGGATCCATACTAGGATGCTTCCTATTAAATGTATTCACTAATTATTTAGTTCAAGCAGCCAAGCATGCCTGTTTAAGACAATATACTGATGATTCCACTATTATCAAGTCTGCCACTTCCTTATAAGAACTGCAAGCCATAACTCAAAGATCCCTTCCCATCTACTGAAACATGGCAGGATCATTCTCAGTTCATACATAATACTAATAAGACCAAACTAGTCCTATTCACCCCATCTCTACTCAGATTACAAAATGAATTTCACAGTTTGCTATTCAGATTAGAAAACTAATTTCACAAGTACCACATCAATGGAGCACTTTATAATAGACTTAATTAACATTAACTTTAAAAAGCACATTGTTTCATCTGCAGCAATTTGGCTTTGTAATAGGTAGATCCTGTCAAATTAACCTGGAGGCTTCATCAAAAGGGTAACACAAGCTATTGACAGTAGCCACACTGTACACATAGCTTGCTTGGATTTGACCAAGGCACTTGACACCATCACCCATATTAGCATAATTAATAAACTAAATGCATTACAAATAGACTTCTTGTGGTAAAATGGATAGCAAAGTGGATAAAAGACAAAAGCCACACAGTGCAAATAGCAGGGGTAGCATCAAAGAACAAAAGGGTGACCACTGTTATCTCACTGTGGCTCAGTGCTGGGAGCACATTTGTTCGATATTTACTCCTCTAGGTCACAGACTAAAAAACAGGTCCCATGGTTAACCGAGTCTTTGGATGACTGCAAACTGGGAAACCCCCATCTGGCACAGAAGCCGTCCAGCAGGAACTTAAACTATTAAATGCCTGGTGTATTAAAAATCAGTTTAAATTAAATGCTAAAAAAATGCAATGCTTTCACTTCTGTCAGGCAACCCACCCCTGTTTAAATCACTAGCAATATATACCACTTCAAAATGAAAATTAAATTAGAGACCTGGGAACCTGGGCTGATGATTCTCTCACTCTCTCTTGTTCACCATATAGTATCAGTTGTTAGGAAGTATGGCTTACCAAGAGAAAATCATTGAGATGTAAAGAGGTTATTTTCTACTTGTATTCAGCACTGATCAGACCAGATATAGAATACAACTCCCATTTGTGGTGTACTTCATAATTCATATCACATAGCTGGAAAGATTCCAAAAACTCTTAACAAAGTGGTTTACAATTTGTAAAGTCCCTAAGATACTAGAAAAGACTAGAACCACTATACCACTTTTCTGAGTCATACAGATCCGTCAGTGGAAACCTATACCTTCCCTACCGAGCAATCAGGGAACTACTAGTCCAGGACCTCTTGGACCTTCACAAATCAAGCAGACACAGAAATGCCAGAGAAAGAAATCTAAACATGCTTCACCAGATCAAGAAAACCAAGTAAGAGACAGATTTGTTACTCATTACCTCCCTCACGTCTGGAATAGACTCTCCCTGCATTAAAAAGCAGTGTGATACACTATCTTCTTGCAAGCAGGACATAGATAATTGGCTTGGTATTCATAGATGCACACTGGGCTTGACTGCTCTATGCCTTCTTGAGATGGGAGGTGCAATCTAGGGTGGGAACCTGCAAGGTGTAATGGTTACAAAATGCTATAGTAGCCTTGACCTTCCTTTCCTTCCTGTGAGTTCTATTACACTAAGATAGATTTAAGTCCCTATTCCAAACTACTCATTGTATTAATGGGTAAAAAACTGAAATGTGATCACCATATTACATGTTGTCAAGAAACCCCATTAAAACTACCCTCTTCTACACAGTTAAACCTTATCTCAGAGAGAAGGCACACAGGACTACAATAAATGCTTACCTATTACCAAGTCGTCTGTACACCACTCCATTCTACAGAAATCTGCAAATCAAACAGAAAGATAGGCTCATAAAATGCTATAACAAAATAGCTAAATTTGAACTATTCTTCAAAATAGGTCTCACCACTGCTTAGCCATCAAACAACTTAAGTGGATGGAATTTCCACCCTACTTAACTATATCCAACTAAAATTCTGTACCAGCCTAATAAAAGCCCATCCTTAAATACATTCCTTCAGTAATATGTATCCACAAGGACCTATTCTCCAAAGATAAACATATCATGTCAAGCAGAGCACCTCACTGGCCCTCTTCAAGAGAAATCTTAACAAGTGGATGGGAAATAGAAAATTCAGCTGAGGGATCACTCCAGTGGCTTTACTCGACAGAGGCACTGGGAACTAAGGTCGAGTGGCATGATGCCAGGGTAATCCTATGGGCTAGACTTGTAAAGGCTCCTGGGCCATTAGCCTAATACATACCTATGAACCTGTCTAATCAGCACATTAAAATCTCATATTTCATTTGGCAACAGTATCTGGTCATATACTGTATGCAAGCGTTGTGATAGCATATTTCTGACTCATAGGTTTGTTACTGCTTCTTCCTACCTGCTTAACACACACCCTCTTATTTAGGATAAGCCTAACTATTCTTATTTTATCTAGTACTGTAGACATGATCATAGTCACAGTGCCTTCTCTGAGTCATTACCTGCCCAGTTACACTTTCTGACGCTCTCTATCTCTAACTCTGCATCTGTCTCATAAAATGACTGCTCTACACCTAAAGCATTGCTCTATTCCTACAGCAACCTCATAGCAAACCTTCTTATCTGCTGTGACTGTCTTCACTGCTGCAGGCAACACTGTGTATCATATGGCAGTGCCTCCAGTGCCCAAGTCGTCTGTACAAACACTCTTGACTTGTCCAATTGTACAGTCATATACTTAGAATCATCTCAGATCTCATATCACATCTCTCTGAATCCTTTATAAGAGAAATACGCATTATATTTGTACTTATTTGAGTCTCCCAGTAAGTTATTTCTTTTTTAGCATTTTGCTCTGAACTGATTTGTATGAACGACATACCCAAATGTACAGATCCTGGTTTGAGTTATCACTTTTATAACCCATGTTTTTCAGCCCTATTGACATTGATTACTGGGAAAGTCCAACTGGGTAGAAGCCCATTTTCAACAGAGGCCCAGAAAAAAGCTCCAAATTATTGCAAAACATTTTAAACACAATAATTTTACAATCTCAAAAATAAAACAAAAGCATCTGTAGTTCATAGGATCATAGGAAGTCACTAGGCTAATAGCTCTAGGGCCCTTACAAACATAGCCAAGTTCTATCCTTATTTCCACAATCAGCACCAATTGCCCCTGTCCACGAGGGACCCAAGTGGAATCTCTGGGAGGAATTTAAGGTTACCCATCCAATTGTCCAGATTGAGTTTGAAGAGGGCCAATGAGGTACTCTGTTTGACATGAACTGGGAGCCCATTCCAAAGGTGTAGCGGCCTCTGAGAGACACATCTGTCCCTCCAGCAGGTTCTATTAATGTTGTATACCAGGTTAAGGTCTTTAGAGTGAGTAACCCATGTACCATTTAACTTGCATATATGCAACATTTCCAATAAAGAGGGGTCAATGATTACCTGATATGCAAGGCATAGATCACCTCTGAGTAGTCTGTATGAAACAGAATAAGGTGACAGTGATTTTAGATGATCCACATAGGGCAGATTCTGGAGACCTTGAATTTTATTTGTGAGGAACCTTTGTGGTCTCTCTAATTGCTGCAGGTGCTTGGAAAGGTACATACCAAAAGGGGAGTTGGGCTCAATTATTGGCCTGATGAGGGAAGAGTACAGAGAGGTTATAACTTCTTTTTTTCTGGATTCAATGCCCTTACTTATGAGATGAACAATATAGAATGCCCTTCAAACCACTGCAGAGACATGGTGATCAAAGGTAAGGTTGCTGTCAACCTGTGTGCTCAGGTCTCTCACTAATAAGTGTGTACTTAGGGTGTTGTTATTGATGTGGTAGTTAACAGGAGCATCACACTTACCAAAGGGGATGATAATACTTTTTTTTTACATTGAGTTTAAGGCCATGACTTTGGCACCAATCATATGTTTGTGTAAGTCCCTCTTGTAGAATGTTGACATCATTTGGAGTTTGAAGTTTCTGTGATTGCTCCTAGTTTGCAGTCATCAGCAAACTTTGTCAGCCACAGACCTTTAGTTTTAGCTTGTAATTCGGAGAAATTGATTCCAAACCATAGAGGTCCCAGGACTGATCCCCGTGGAACACCACTGGTTACAGGTCTCATATTGGAGATGGATTCCCCTATTTTGACTATATGGATTCTATCAACGAGCCAGTTAGTGACCCATCTAACGATATAAGGGTTGATACCTAGCTTGGTGAGTCTGTCAATGATGCCTGAGTGGGGGATAGTGACAAAAGCCTTGGCTAAGTCTAGGCAGGCTGTATGCACAGGTTTCCCCTCATCCAGTGCTTGTTGACTGTCTCAAATAAGTCCACCAGGTTTAACAGGCATGATCTCCCTTTAACAAATCCAAACTGAGTAGGGTCAAGTGTTTAGAGATTATCTATATCTTTGTTTGTAAGGTCCATGATGATTCACTCCATGGCCTTGCAGATAAGGCTAGTGAGGCTAATATGTCTATAGTTCACGTGGTCAGAAAAAGCAGCACATTTGTGCAAGGAGATAATGGTTGCCATTTTCCATTCAGCTGAGATGAAGCTGGAGCTTAGACTATGATTGAAAAGAGTACCCAGTGGTGTTGCTAATTCTTCTTTGAGCCCATGTAGGATGCAACCTGGGATGTTATCAGGTCCCATAAATGCTGTGTTTTTGGCCTTAGAGAGGGTGTTTATGACCTATTCTTTAGAGATACAAAGTACAGGACAGGTGGTAGGGATATCATGGGGTACGTGTGGTGGGAACAGGGGAGTGAAGTTTTCACAGAACCTGTTGGCTAACAGGTTAGCTATGTCCACAGGCTCTGTATATGTGGTATCACGAACAACCAGTTTGAAACAAATCTGGGCCTTTCCTTTTGGGTTACAGGTGTAAATAAAGAATGCCTTATGATTGTCATTAATTGAGGAAGCTAATTTGGATTTGTAATTTGCTTTAGAGGACTTCACAAGAAGTCTGATTTGCTTGTTTAAGCTAAGGAGGGGGTGTTTCCAGTTTAATGCTCAATCCCTCTTACTCTTAGACAGCAATTTCTTTCTCTTATTGTAAAGCCTGTTAATGGCAATTGTCCACCAGGCAGGTTTACTCTTCCTTGATGAGCTGGTTTGGTCCTATCAGGTACGGCTGAGTCAGTATAGTTATATAGGTGTTTGTATAAAGCGTCGGTCTACAACTCAGCATAGTTGCCAGTTCCATCTCAGGGGGAGGTGCAGAGAAGCTATGTATACCATCCTGTAAAAGATTACACTCTGCTTTGGAGAAGTAATTGATTACATTCCATTAACATCAGCTATTTAACAGCAGGGTCAATGAAGCTTGCTAAATACTGTTATAGGTCTGAGCAATTCTGTGGTTAACTTTGCAAAAGTGCAATCAAGTTCTGTTGTATCACGAAATATCACAATCAATTCAAGAGAAGCGCCCTGTGAGGCGTGAAAGTGCTTACTTTCTACAAATAAAGGATATATCAGCTTTTTAAGTTGGCTTCGATTGTTGTGGTGTGCTTCTAATCTCTTTTTTCTACCACAATTCAAGAGAAACACCATCCTCATGTTTTGAGGGAGTGGGATGGGCAGACTAACAAGTGAAATGCAGAACAGTGAAGATGTATGTATTTTCCTAGTAATATGCACTTTGGCAAGGAATATCATGATCCTCACACATACCTTGTGTCCCTTATGTACAACAACATGTATGGTTCTGCTCACAGAAGCTCTCTTCTACATGACACTGTCCCAGTGTCTGAGGAATGGTTGCTCTCCATTACTGTTAATGTTTCTGAACACATTGCTGACATGAATGTAATTTTTAAACTGTTTTGCTACATGTCCAGCACATATAGCTCTCAACCTTCCATTGCCAAAATGAGGAACACTTGTTTTCATAATGTGGAACAAATGGTCAAAATGTGGAACACATACTAATGGCTTACTAATTTCTATTTACCATGGATTTCACTTAAAAAAATTCCTAACACTGAATGTGTGACAGACTCTTTCAATGTGGAACTTTGAGGAACTTAGAGGAACATGAACTTTTTAAGATCCCCAAATGAGGTACATTCCTCGTAATGAGGTACACTTGAGAGGTATGCCAGCACATACTCAGACTTTAAAATCCTAATTCAAGATGCTTATTAGTAGACAACCCCCATCCAGATGATGTCATAAAAAGAAGTCTTTTCACTGCATTCAAAACATGCTTTATTTCAGTCAAGATGTGTTAGCTTGACAGGTAGCTTGCAAAGCTGGAATTTGGATATAGATCCTAGTTGCAGGTTTGAATCTTATGTCCTCCAATCTGTGTTCAAAGATGTTTCTAGCCATATGTAACACTGTCAATTATTTATTGTGATTATCTAATGTTCTTCATAAATATATGTCTAGAAGCTGAGCTGAGAAATGTGTATCACTATAATTTGATGATTACGTCATTCAAACATTCTATTTTCTGATTTCAGGTGATGATGATCACAGCAGGAACCGAGTCATATGCATTGAGCGGCTGCACAAGCTTGAGAAACAGTGGAGGGAGACAGGTATGTTGATTCTTTTATGAAATGAAATGCATCTTCCTCTATTTACAGGTCTGCATTTTCACAATAATGTGTATATTGATTAGAATACAGGAATACCAGTCATACATTAGTAAGGTAATTGAAATAATTACATGATATAACTGTGATTGAAATCTAAAAATGTTGAACTTTCACATAGCAATGAGCCACCATTTCAGCACACAGTTTTTGAATTGTACTCTGCAACCTAAATAACAGCTGGATTGGTGTATCTGTCACCCATATTTTGATGTGTATGTTTTGTAGACAAGTCTGAGCATTTTGACTGCTGCTTATGATGTATGGTTTGGTACAAGTATGTATGGCTATGTTTTCCAGTGACTGATCTGTTGTGCATGGCCTGCCTAATGACAAAGTGAATGGGTGTCTGTTGTTTCAGTGTTTGCACTGTTGTTTGCAGACTGTGTGGCATGTGTTTCAGCTCAACATAGGTATTGCCTCCAACACCTCAAGGTGTTTTGATAGAAACACATTTATAACTTAGGTTTATTGACACTTGTGCAGAGAGACATTTGTGTGATCTCAGAGTTGGTATATTTAGTTTGGGGGTGTGTGGTTGGCACAGCACCCTATCAGGGTGGGTTTTACATTTTTGTGTTTTTGATGTGATCGTTAGGTTGGCACATTGGTTACTTACCGTGGGAAAAATTTCCATGGAATGATCATTTGAGGATGTTAGGTTTGGATTAAAATGGGTCAATTAAGAGGTGTCCCCTGGATTTAGATTTCAATAATATAATATAATATAGACCCAGTCAGAGACTAGGTTTACTGACACTTGTGCAGATAGAAATGTATGTGCAGCAGTTCATATCCAGTACAACAGGTAGGTCAACATTGGTATTGCATCTGCCTCCAGCACCCTAGACATTTGTGTGCAGCAGTTCATTATCAGCAAGCATAATCACAATGTTTTGACTTTTCAAGCTACTGATTGCTATTACATTTTGTTAGATAATGTATACAGTAGTGCACATACAATACTGTTCGTAACAGATATATTAGATTCCCATATATTACCAGCTGTGGTGACTGAACATATAACATTGTTTTTACTGAGATAGTCATTATATTGATGTGTGTTCAGAAAATGATCATGATGCATGTCTCAGATGTTTGTCATATGGCTTACCCATTGTCCACAATATAGTCACATCACTTTCTCCTCATTTAATAATGACACTTTATGGCTGTTCATATAAATCATTGAATACAGACAGTACAATATGATGATATGAGCATTCATACAGTCTTACAAAGCTAATGATCCAGGTGGGTGTGTCTAAGCCTATACATTTGTTAACAAATAATAATTAAGTCCTATTTATGAATATAACATACACAACCTTGCATTTATGAAGTAAATCTGTCCATAATGGATGTGTGTCAGTCCCTGTGTAAATTGACATCATAATCATATTGCGTTGTGCTATGATATTTATGGGACTGGTCTTCTTGATGAACATTTGCTTTTCTTTTCTGTTGTGTTTCTCAATCCAGGCTACTGCAACAGTCTTCTGAGGATGATGAATGATGATGACACTCAGGAGTCTGAGCCTCACCAACCAGCCTGGTCCTTCCAGTCCACAAGTATTGTCTGTGTGCTGCACTTGTGTTATGCTGCCAACATGGTCCTTGTCCTTTTACTGATTGAACTGTGTATGCACTCTTGTACATGCATACTATGTCATGCTTACATGTTATTGTTGTGTGACATTTACTTTGGTTTCAATGGGTGCATGACACACATTAACACATTACTCTTTCCTCCCACATTCAACTGTCCATGCATTGAGGCAGTTAACCTGCAGCTACTGCTGCAAGAGGTAGCCTGCAAGCATGTGTGTTACTGAGATGAATGACAGACATCATATGTTGTCCATACTCTATCAGTAACAGTGTGATATGCCTTAGAATTTTGTTTTGACATATCAAGTATGTGCAACAGACAAACATGTCATTACACTTGTGTTTTGGATGACAGCTATCATGATGTCCCACTGGCATGATGTGGTGTTGCATGTCATGGGCTGGCAATATTGATGCTATGGGGGATCATATACAGGTATATCCTGTCTACATGCAGACCTACTTTTCTGACTGCATCAAACAGCAATGTAACATTAATTTATACACAGTGCTACAGATAACACATTCTTTAAAAGTACATTATGTTATGATTGTTGTATGTAGCATTTCCACATGCATTACATACTGACATTTATTTATACCTTCTTGCAAATAGTTGTACACAACTGAATGTACATGTGTGTGCACATAGTCGGATACATACTGAGACACAAATGTACCGTTGACATGTGAGCATTCACTGTGCTACCGCTGGTGTGCTGCAATGATACTCACAGGGGTGTCCTCTGCTAGGTAATAAGAAGGGTGGTTGACATACATTTGTGTTGCTTTATTCAAAATTTTCATGACAGTACATGTGTATGTGCTTGTCATTTTTAGCTTGCTTACCTATGTATGTTGATGTGACATGATTGCACATTACTGTGTACATGTGTTTTATACATGTCCAGTTCTGTGAACATCAGCAAATAATCTGGCAATTTGACATATATTTTCCATTTGCTTAAACGTATTTCTGTCTGGCTTCTGTAGCACCCCATTTGCTGTACACATGCATTTGCAATGTGTCAACTAATCTTGTCCTGCTTTACCCTAATGTGAGTCCAGGTTGTCCACCTCCCTCCCACCTTCATATTTTGCTATTATTTTTTGTAGATATCTTTGCCTTTGTTGCAATTGATGACCATTGCCATGTAGTTTTGACACAGTGAACATGTGACAATTATATGGCCATTTTACTGTGTGGGACATGTGCATACAAGTTGCAGGCTGATGCCTGCAATACATCCTTTTTCTCATTATACTTGTGTGTTACCCAGTGTAATTTTTTTCACACCCATGTGCACAACCTGCTATGTTTATTATGCTGTACTGTTACATTTCTTAACATATAATTTCATGTCGTTTGTGTGTGTGTGTGTGTGTGTGTGTGTGTGTGTGTGTGTGTGTGTGTGTGTGTGTTTATTGACCTTGCTTTCATGTACATTCCATTTAAGACACTGACAGACATACATATGCATCTACACCTGTGCTTGCCTTCAACATGGCATATGTATGTGATATATACACATCCCATTACATATTTGTTTGGGTTTTGTACACCTACCAGTGTACATAGCAGCCTTTGTTGCTTTTCTACAATACTCCTTTTTGGCACTGTGCTTGGTTGTTTGCCTTTCACATGCATGGTCATTGGTTTGGTTCTGTCTTCTGCTTGAGTTTTCTATCATTGTTAGACCTGCATTTGCTCATTTGTGATGTTGCTTGGCTTATACGTGCTCTGCTGATGACTAATTGGATATGTGTTTATTTATCCATTGTGTACTATGATCCTACTTTATAACTCCAGAACACACATTACTGTTGGTCATACACATCCAGGTATGACTGTCACACAGTTTGTGACATGTCATAATGTGATATAGTGCATAGGTAGACATGTTTTTCTGCATTTCATCATGGTGGGTATGCATCATCACTCTGTTTGACAACTTTCCATTGCCTCTGGTGTGCAGTGTGTGCTATCTGTGCAACGTACCTTTCCTTACTGTTTATTTCCAACCTCTGTCTGTCATGTCTTGTGATATTTGTTGCATAGGTGCACCTGCTGTGATGTCCTTCTCCTTCTCTTTCCCCATGTTTACCTTTCCTTCTATTCCTAATAAAAAAAAAATTTAAAATTGCGCATGCTCCTCTGACTTTCCCTGATATTTTCTTATTCCAATGCCCCTCTTTTGTGCTTTTCTTTTTCACCTTCTTTCCTTGAGTGTCTGCATTACTGTTGCTCCCCACACAAGTCCTGATCCCATTGTTAGCAAATGTTAGTTATGGCGATGTGGCCATGATTGCACTTTACCTTTAATTTTTTTATTTGAAAAGTTACGGAGTTTGTCAAAATCTGTAAGATGATGCCACCATATGTTATTAATACACATGTTATGGAGATATTCATAGTTATCTCTCAGCTTACTGGAAAGAACGCTGTCAATTTATGTGTAATACAAATGGCATTGTAGCTTTGAAGCATATATTTTATGTTACTGCATGAATTATGGAAATATCCATAGTTGCCTGTGATGTTTCTGGGTCTGTTCCTGAAAATGTATGTTCTGAATGCCATGTGGCATTCACTGGGATAGTTGGCATTTTTCTTTTTTTTGGTATTGTAACAGAGTCAGTTACATTCTGTAGTTGTCCTTAACATTACTGGACAGATTATGTTATATACATGTCTGTAAAACTATTGGGATGCTTGAATTGTGGTCATCTTTCTGTAACTTTGTTACTGTACAACGTGATTGGACAACCATTTCTCATTACGTACACCATTCATACTGCAGTACTCCATTGTGCATTGAGGTATTCTGAGTTTCTTGTAGTAGATTTGCATATTACAATGTTATCGACAAGTTTTGGGTTGATATCGCTATAATGTGCCACATTCTGCAAATTCTATGGAATCCGTCCCATGGTCATGTGAAGTTTGAGTTTTCAAATAAATCAGTCTTCTGACATAAACACATACACATATATAGATAGATAGATAGATAGATAGATAGATAGATAGATAGATAGATAGATAGAAAGATAGATAGATATAGCTATAGATATAGATATTTGAATATTAACTTTATTACACCACATTAAATGGCAATCAAAAGAAATTTAATGAAACGCAACAAACAAAAAGTTCATTAAAAACAGCAAAACAGTAAAAGAAATTAGGAGAACATCAATTGACATTTTATTAAAATTATTTTGTGATTTTTGTCTCTGGTAAATAACTCAACTCAGACTTTATTAGACCAATAGCAACACATAACTGGTTAACATGCTGGCATCAAACAAATCACATAATACATATCTACCAATAATGAACATTTTAAAACACACTAAGCCTTATTACTCAATTGTTTCAAAATAATTCTGATTGTCCTCCTCTTGTGCAGATAACAATTAAAATTAATACAAGTATTTATGCCCTCCATCTGGAGGCATCAAGTGACATTTGTGACTTATATTCTCTGAAGTCAAGTTCCCCCTTTTCTGCCAGTTTCTGTAATGTCCTTAAGATGTGGTCTAAAATAAAAAAAAAATGTCAAATTTTTACATTTAAGAGAATGTCTGTATAATTTATTTACTTCACTCTTTATTCTTCATTGCATAAACATATTCATAACTTCTACAAAAACACTGTTGTGTGGTCTTTCCTAAATAAAATGATTGGCAGTTACTACAAAAAGGTATACTGAGCAGAAAATTAGAATTCCAGTCAAAAACCAAGGAGACTTGTAAGATTTTCCAAAATCTCTTTCATGTCACTTTCCCTTCTGTTAATAAACTTTGGATATTCCCCAACTGTACCTTTAATGTTAGGAGAATGTGTCATATACTTTCAAATATTAGTACTAACCATCTTGATGCCACAGCTGCCAATATTTAAATTTAGTCCCATAATCAAAATTCATTAAAAGCATCCACCAGGTTATTTGTACTAAATGTTCCTCAGTCCTGTTTATATTGCAAAATAGTTGAAATGACAGACCTTTGGTAAAACCTCTAATATAGTCTTTTATAAAGATCATATTGAAGCCTGCAGAGATTTTTTTGTTTCCTTGTTATACCACCTACCCTTCCACATTGTCCTTTTACTATATTCATGTTCAAATACTATGGATGCAGTCTCCCATAATGCAAAAGTGAGTTGCTGCTGCTGTTCTTAAAACTAACTGAATAACTAATTGTTGGCTAGATTTTTTATACAAACATCAAGGAAAGTGACTTCTTTCTCATCTCAATGCATCACCATAAATGTAAAAAAAAAAAAATCATTAGTTATTTGCTGATAAAATCAATAAATAATCACAAAATTTTGAATTACCAAACTAAATCCAAAATATGTAATGAGTAAAACATCATTAAAAAAAAAATGATTAAACCCTGGCAGAGAATGTAGAAATTCAATTTCCCCAAAACATATCTGATTAGCAGGCCATATCAGCACCTATTTCTATGCCCCTAACCTGTGGTACTACTGTTTGCCAAAAAAAAAAAAAAATATATATATATATATAAATATATATATATATATATATACATACATATATATATATATATATATATATATATATATATATATATATATATATATATATATATATGGTGTGTGTGTGTGTGTGTGTGTGTGTGTCTGCTTGTGTGTGCATGTGTATCTGTGTGTGTGTGTGTGTGTGTGTGTGTGTGTGTGTGTGTGTGTGTGTGTGTGTGTGTGTGTGTGTGCACTTTCGCGAACACCACTTGAGCGAATGGTTATCGACCTTAGGGTTAGGGCTTGGGTTAAGGAGAGTGGATAGCTAGTAGGGCTATCCACTATATATATAGTAGGGCTATCCACTATCCTGAACCCAAGCCCTAACCCTAAGGTCTGTGACTACCACACCACAGTGGAGGACATTGCCCATTCATTCTAGTGGTGTTCGCGAAAGTGCACTTTCGGTGAAGTGCACTTTCGCGTTAGTGGGCATCTACTACCAGATTTCGAAATAGTGTAATTTCGATCTATCTCCGGTAGTAGACCCATATATATATATATATATATATATATATATATATATATATATATATATATATATATATATATATATATATATTTATATACACACACACATATATATATATATATATATATATATATATATATAAAAAAAACTGTGTGTGTGTATGTGTGTATCTATATATAAATATATATTATTTGAAAGAAGCAAATCCATACATTTAGTTAATATTCTGGATTCTGCAAATCCATAATCATGATATTTGAGAGGCATATGGCCTACCCATTCAAAATCAGTATCATGTAGTTTAACTTTATACAAAGATTTTATGCCAATTGTCAATAATAAATCAGAGTCACATACTTTTAACCCAGAAATATTCTCATCAAATTAATCCTTTAGTTTTTCTAGCTATAAAATTTGACATGTTTTCAAGTTTAGATCCAGCAGATGAAAGTATGGAACATTGTGCATCTTGAGGATACCAAAAATACTCCCTAGTTTTGGTATGGACACCTTAAAAAAATCATACATGTCATATGTCTCTTATTTTCCATAAGACGGTCATAAAGATAGCCATCATCATATATGTGTAGTTTTACTTCACAAATATGTACCTTCTTATAAAAAAGCACCATTCAATAAAAGGACTTGCATTTTGTCCACATATGTAATATTGTCCATAATAACTACAGCCCGGCCTTGTCAACTTTCATGATACAGATCTCTGTTTCAAAAGATAAGGCTTTTAAAATTTCCCTCTGAAGTTTACTTGAGTTAAAAAATCTGTTATCAAGATAAATTGACAATAAATGTCTGATTTTTGTATCACAAATCTTCTCAAACACTGTAATAGCTGAATGTAAGGGTGGGTTGAAACCACTAGACAGAGCACACTGGATTTCAAAAAATTGTCCTTATGTAATCCTTTACAAACCTCTTTGAAAAGGAGATTAAGACTTAACTTATGTGTAAATCCTTTCCAAATCTAGTTTCATAGTAAGGACTTACATCCCAATTTCTCTAGCTGAAAAAAATGACTGGAAAAATTAAAGATCATACGTTCAGTGGTCATTACGTTTTCCATTTTTTTTCAACTATATCTGCCTGTGTTTTCTCGGAGAAACCAGAAGCTTGGGAATGCACTTTTTTAATATTTTCACAATTGTTCCATATTTTTCATGCCAGTGATCTTTCTGGAAATTGCTTTGTAGCTTCTGAGAAGCTGGTCATTCTGATGTTTCATACTTCTTTTGTTTTGATTTTCTGATCCTTTGGGGAATGTCCTCCTTTGTGATACAGACTGTGGACCCTAAACTTTCCATTTGAATATTAGAGAGGCATGTATGACCCATGGTTCCTCCTCTTCTGCCACAACTGAAAGCTGTTTGGTTGATCCATTTTGCTCATCTAGATGAATGACTATGACAGCAAGTCCATTGCTGAGGTCTCCTGAAACATCCCTTCTCTATGTAAATTGCCATCTTGATAATCCTTCATTTTTCCCCAAAGAAAAATTGTTATGCATCAGTTTACTCAGGATGCCATCTTATTTGGTGATATTAACTTTGAAATTATTGGGTTTTTATGAAATATTATCAGAAGAAACCACCAAAGATAACTTGTCCATAATCATGTCAAGTTGCTTTTTCGGGATTACAACTATTTGGATGTATCATTTGTAAGTATTTTCAGAACAGAAAGACCAACTTTCTCATTGATATCATTCTATGCTTTCATGAACTTGCTGCTATATAAATTACTGGTGTATTGTTTGTTGACCAGCAGTGCACAGGGAACTCTCTGAGCCTGCAAACCTGCTTAAAAAACAAAATCCCATTGTAGGCATTTTTCATCAAATGAGATTCCACTTCAATAAGTAACTTAATTCGATCAAACAATCTATACAAAGTTCCTTGTTGCACAAAAAATATCCTTCATATCCCCCAATGAACAGATGGCAAGTTCAGTAAGTAATTGATGAAGTTTATAATAGCACTTACATGAAAATCTGGGGTTGTAAGAAGCACTCAGAATCTGAGCAGTGACAGTAACTCTGTTGTCCTTATTAGAAGTCATACCTGAATTCCTGTAAACAGACTGTGAGCAACATCAATAATTTTGGTTATAAACCAAAATCTCCAAAATACAGATATTTCAAAAATCATGTCTTCCATTCTGCATATGTCAGATTACTGCAAAACATGATTTTGGCCCACATTGAGATCGAGGGTAGAAGTTATGTTATTAGATGCAGTCTTCCAGTATCAAAAAGTAAGAGTCAGTACTTTCAAAGAAATTAACTGTACCCAATTTCCCTGCCATGTTTACTGTATGACTTATACCCAGGAGCCAGAAGATGGTAGCCAAGAGTGGAATGATTATTCTCACCATGTGAGCAATTGTGGACCATTCCCTAAACCATAACTTTTTGCTGTTGTCCTAAGGCCATAGCATGCAGAAAAAATATCTGCATTCCCACATTGGCATTAAAAGCAGTAACGTAACCCTACACCTCTTAAGTGGAGTTTCTCAGGAGAATATTATCACATGTGCATCCTCTTGTAGTTAGTGAAAACTAATGCCAGAACATATTTGAAAGCTCCCTCTAAGCATATAATACCACTTTCCATTCTCTGCCTGTCAACGTAAGCTCTATCCAGCCCTCCCACTTAAGTCCAGAATACCAAAAGGTAGGTTCTTCAGCCTCTGACAACATCCTACATTACTTGTAAATTAAACCCACATGAAGATTTTTATACCCTATTGATTAAATGGAGCTACTCCTCAGTGTTACTTCTAGGTAGATTGTTGTATGCATTAAAATTATGGGTATGAAAAAAAAAATCCACCTTCTCCATTTTCCATGCAATAGATCCATTATCATTAAACATTCCTAATGCTTGTCAAATTTATCCCAACAAAATGCCAACTCATTCCATCCAGCTAAGTGGCTGTTTACAAATAAAGTATAGAAGATTACTTCAAATCCTGTTTAACCATAGTAATCCCACGTGTGCATATATGTGTGTGTGTGTGTGTGTGTGTGTGTGTGTGTGTGTGTGTGTGTGTGTGTGTGTGTGTGTGTGTGTGTGCGTATGTGTGTGTGTGTGCGTGTGTGTGTGTGTTTGTGTGTGTGGTGGGTGATACCAATCATTTAACCACCTCCTAACTCGGCAATCTCATCTCCCAGGGTCACAAACCTTGCACTTGTCATTAGCCATTTTATAAACAGAATTACCGTGCATTGCAACCACTTCTAAAAAATATCCACATGGGATACAGATGCATTGTTATTTGTAAGTATTCGCTCATCATAATGGCCTTTACAAATCCTTCAAAATCTGAGGTCCCAAACCTTACCTGCACCATTTTACTAAAGGAACTTTCCTCTGGTGATTCAGGCAATATGAGAATCCCACAAAAAAAATCGATTTTTGTAGGAAAATAACCATTTCATTCCACCTCAAAATATGTATGTTTCTAGCTTTATACAGAATATTTGGTAATGAAAACATTATTTCCCCTACCCTATCAAAGTTCAAGATGTTGAGACCACTTTGCTGAAACAGCATGTTATCAAACACCCGGAACATCACAATTTCACTCTGGGAAACTAACCACTTGTCCACCAACACAGAAAAAATAAAGTGAAGCAAATCAAAAACACCCATGTGGGGGGACTCTGTCTCCAGCCCCCAACACCCCCAGTCAGTAACTAAATATACCAACTCCAAGATCACACTATAGTGGAGAAAAGGGCAAAGTTCACCATAGTGGCCCAGTGGTTAGTTTCCCAGAGTGAAATTGTGATGTTCAGACTGTTCAATAACATGTCATTTTGGCAAAGTGGCCTCGACATTTTGAATTTCATGTAAGTGGTTTTACAATATAAAGTAGATATATATATATATATATATATATATATATATATATATATATATATATATATATATATATATAGATATATATATATTAAGGGAGAGCAATGCAGACAGGCTAAAATCATTATCACTCTATCCGGAATCATACAGATTGCTCAGGGGTGATCTGTGTCTCACCTACAAGGCAATCCCGGACCCTGCCCTACTAGAGATGCTGCATATCCATAAATCTAGCTCCTCATGCATTACCCGCTTGAAAGGCCTGAATCTAATATGCAATTTCAACAAAACCTGCTGGAGAGACAGGTTTGTCTCCTAGAGGCTGCCCCATCTCTGGAATAGACTTCCCATACATGTCAAACAGAGCACGTCACTGACCCTTTTCAAGCACAACCTTGATGAGTGACTGGGAAACCACACATTTGTCCCAGGGGTTCCACCTGTGTCCCTCATTGACAGGGGTGACAGGTGCTGACTTTGGTTTCTTTTTGGGGTTAAACTCTTGGCTAGACTTGTAAGGGCCCCAGGGCCATTAGCCTAGTAACCTCCTATGGTCCTATGATCCTATGAAAGGTAGATATATGTGTCAGACTAAATTATGATAATAACAATTGAATGTTCAGAACTGTGAAACCTAACATTCCTTTAATAGCTGTTTTCATCCCTTTTCCAAGAGTTTTACTATGATACATCTCCACTTTCTGTTGTTGACAGTGAGTCACTGCAATTTAGGGAATAATTAAAAATAACACTTACTGTGCAATACTACATTTATATCTGTATCTGTATCTAATGGTTTACCTTCATAATGTCTGCATGCATGTCATCAAAACAACTTCCACAAACTCTGAACTGTGAGTCCTCTAAACAGCAAATGCCAATATTCTGAATCACAAAATGTTGACCCCTTTTTGATCCATGGTAGCACTTGTTTCAGGTATGGATCAGTCAGAAATGTCAACATTCACTGTTTTGGTCAACTTTCTGATGTGTTGGTGGTACAGAATTCACAGAAATGGTTCAACCATGTTCATGTTCGGGGATGTGCCTGCTGACATTATGAAGTTAAACCATATCTAATGTATATCCATATCTATATCTATATCTATATCTATATCTATATCTATATCTATATCTATAGTTATATCTATATCTATATTTATTTCTCTGTCTGTAATTATACCCATATCTATACCTAATGTAATCTATTTGTACATAGATACACTCACATAGCAGAATCCAGCACTAGGCAACCTAGGCAGCTGCCTAGGGCCTGTTGCCTGGGGAGGGAGAGGATGCTGGCCAGGGGGCTGCCTCAGCATTTAATTTTTAATTTAAAAAATTACATATCTGTTTTTTTTTATCAGCATTCTTCTTTAACAACTCAGCACACTCTGTATTTATGTGTGCATTGACGCGCATATATCTACATTCCTGAGAAGCAGCATGCATTGACATACAAATATTTTGGTTGCTGCTACTTCCTCTTTTCTGTGTGTGTAGATTTTAAAGTTGCTTGGGTTCTACTTAAAGAGATGGACAATGACATATTGAGACAAATGTATCTACCTTTCAGTAAAGGGTGTGTGTGTGTGTGTGTGTGTGTGTGTGTGTGTGTGTGTGTGTGTGTGTGTGTGTCTGTAAAATGCCCTAGTTAGAATGGCAGGTTAGTTAATTAACTTGCTTAGGCTCAAGCCTTGTACCTTGGGTACATGAAACAAGAGCCTGAATACTCTGCACCAGCTACCAGACTACTTAAGAGTTTCAGTGCATTTTTAAGGAATTGTGAGTTTCAGTCCATTTTTCATAGAACTGTGAGTTTCAGTACATTTCAAAGGAACTGTGAGTTTCAAGGGAAGAGATGTTTACTATTGCTGATGCTAAATCTGTTTTCAATGTGCAATGTTTTCATTAGCAAGTGGCCATCAGTGTTTGTGCTATACCATAATAAAAGGAGATACTGGCAGCCCAGCTATCTGGAATTTTGTAAGTGGTTATGTGCCATTTGTGAATATTAACATGATTCATATGCCTGTGTTACAAAGGTATTAGAACTGTTTGTCATATTGTATAAACGTGTGCTGAAGAGATATTTTTTTATACACTATTATAACTGTTTAACAGGGGAAACTGAAACACAGGAGATTAACTTGCAAAACTTCAGAAGAATAGTTGAGGTTAAGTTACTTTATAGCTGGGCCATAAACAAAAGATGTTATCTCTCAGGTTCAGTGCAGTAACAGACATAATGTCTAGAACTAGAAGTTTTTTGTATTGTCTTTACATGTGGAGAAATGTAAATTATTTTACGACTTCCACCTTTTGCCAAAAGATCTAAGAAGGGCCCTTCTTTATGTGTTTTCACAGGGAGATGCTAAATGCTAGTAGTTTCTAGCAATGGGGGTTTAGCTGGGAACTGCTAGTCAGATGACAAAAAGAGATGTTATGCTGCCAGCTACCCCAGCAGTAATATTTGAAATAATAATAATTTAAAAACTCTCTGAGAGACAGACTGGGCATTTTGTATTTTGTCTTTGACCTGACAAGAACATCCACTCACCACATCTGCCTGCTCTGTAAGTAAGCTAACTAGGGTGCAATAATTTCTTTCAGATTCAGCAAGCAATATAATAAAGATTAGTTTAGATGTTTTCTGCATTTGAGACTGTCCTGCAATGCTGTTTTAGATATTTCCTGTGATGTTGAACTTTGAAGTCACTGTGAATGCATATTTAGTATTGTCTTGTTCTTTTATTATTTATTATTAAATGTGTTTAAACCTTTCAATTATGCTGGTCTGTCTAGAGATATTTAAGCTGTTGAAGTACTTGCATATCTATTTGGTGACACAGTGCAGGACACTCCTAATAGCCTTGCTCTTAGTCAATCTACCACTTGGATTAATAGTAGCATTACAAAGTAAGATTGGACACCCTTTGCTAATAGCCTTAAAGTGTTTGACATTTTAGAATGTCGAACACCATATGGCCAAGAGCATATGATCGACATTTGAAATGTTGTCCATGTAATAAAAAAAAACACAACAGTAACTTGCCTTCACACTACTAGCTCCAAGATCGCACTTGCGGAAGATGGAAATCTTTCCATTCTGCACAGTATGGAGGTGCTGGTTCTGTATGGTCAACATTTCGAATGTCAATCATATGGTTTCGGACATATGGTCTTCGACATTCTGAAATGTATACCATGTGAAGGGAACCCCTTAATGTAGCTGATAAGTAGTGGCTGGTGGCAGTGAAAACTACCTTATAGTCTGGGCAGAAGTCGGCATAGCTAGTAAATCTGTGCCAGCCTTTCCCTGGTGTGTGTGTGTGTGTGTGTGTGTGTGTGTGTGTGTGTGTGTGTGTGTTTGAGTGCGTGAGTGAGTGTAAATCAAACCTCAAAGTGTGTGCGTGTGTGTGTGTGTGTGTGTGTGTGTGTGTGTGTGTGTGTGTGTGTGTGTGTGTGTGTGTGTGTGTGTGTGTGTGTGTGTGTGTGTGTGTATGTGTGTCACCTACTTGGGCATAGACACAAAGCACTGGTTGGACAAAGATGATGCTGGTGGACTGGCTTGCCCACTCAGCTGAGATCTCAACCCTATAGCTGTGCCAGTGGGGAGTCTTATTGGGGATGTGAAGAAAGAGGTAGAAACCAGCCCCAGACTGACTTTGCCTCTGTGTGCTCTTAGGGAAAATTTCACTTTACTGTGTGTGTACTTGTCATCCTCCCAAGAAATAGCCAGGGAATTGTTATGGCTAGGCTTGTATAGGCCCTAGGGCTGATGGCCTAGTACCAACCTATGAACCTATGTTGCCAGTGGTGAGGATTGAGGCTCCTTGACTACTAGGCCAGTGTTGGGGCATCACAATAGAATTTGAAAGCAGTGTTAGTAACATACCTGCATTGGTATAAAAGGCTGTAAGTTCTATACACACACACACACACACACACACACACACACACACACACACACACACACACACACACACACACACACACACACACACACACACACTCACACACACACACCATGTAGATGGATTGCTGATAATGTGGTATACTTAAGGGGGGGTGCTGCACTCCTAAGTGTGTCCTCCTTTGCAGGAGATGCTTAGTAACTATGAACCTGTTTCTGTTTTGCAGCCATTCCCTATTGCAATTTTACCAGCTTACCATTTTTTTTTAATTTAACATAAACAATTTATTTTTCAAGGGCAGCAGGTACCAAATTAACTTTGAAATGTAAAGTTGTTTGCCTGCAGCAATCTCTTCATTAGTTAAACATCTATTAATTGTGGAATTATTCAGATGACTTTTACAATACCTCTCAACCTCTCAGTGCAAGAAATATGGACATTTCCCAACAAAATGGTGAGACAAAGGCTAAAAATAGGGACATATTTTAAATACTGCTCTTATAAACTTAGAAAGCTGCTAGGATAACAGTGTTTCTTTTAACATACATTTTCTGAAGGATTTGAAGTCTGAAATTCAAATTTATGCCATTATTTAGTGGCTTCATTCCTCAGATCATCCCAGTGATTTGCTAGAAAACCACAAATTTTATGAAGAGCAGGCCAAAAATACAAGCCAAAAATCTGGATATTCTATGAAAATCTGTACATTTGAAAGATATGATTTTACTTCTGCAGAGATTGTGCATATTGACTGATATTGTTAAATTGTAATAAAGTCTGAGTGGCCTTTCTTGGTTGAAATGTTCTAAAATGGATAGTTTCATCATTATTGGTTCGTACATTTTGTTTCATTCTTTACTAGAAAAAATGCTCAAAACCACACATTTAAAACATATTCTAACAAGTGGTGCTGTATTATACAAGGAATATATTTTAATACAATCAGGAAGCTGAATCAAAGAACACATGGATGTATGTATGGTCCAAAAATGTCTGCAAGCGGTCTGTGGTTTGAAAACAGCCCAAATGTAAACGTAATCCATCACTGGCCAGATGAATTTTTTTTGAATGTGGGTTTTAATGCTGTTTCAAAGGCAGAGAAGATTACTGTTCATGACAATTCTGTTTTTGTTTTGACACTGTATTGTTTTGTTTAGCAAACAGCTATCAGTGTTTGTGCTATAAAATTTGAAATAACAGTTTTAAATTAAATCCAAATATCTCTAATTATTGTAGAAGTAAAGAAGAAAATAGTGTGTACACTGATAGGTTTGAACAGTGATTATGGTAACTGGGGAAAAATAGCCAAGTAACGGGACACTGGGATGGCTGGGGGGGTCCTGCAGGGGTGCAATCCATTACTCTGTCTAGGGCCCCATTCGACCATGATCCATCTCTGCACATGCACACACACCCACACCCACCCACACCCACACCCACACACATGTTATCTACATATCTATCAATATGTATCTATCTATATCTGTCTATTATGGGTTCCCATCATATTGTCAAATGACTATAATGTCAAACCGCATATGGCCAAGATGAAAATATCTTCTCTACCCCATGTCCCAAGTGTTCTCTCCATCCAGCTGCTTCCCTCTACAATAACTGAACCAAGCACATAGTAAGTCTGACTACTTCTGCTGCAAAAGCTATCATATACAACTACCTAAAGAACTTTCACGGCTGAATTTCACCTGCAGTTGCAAGCATTCACAAGGAACAATGCATTCAGTTAAACCTATTGGACCAAGAACATAATAAGTCTGACAACTGCTGCTGCAAAAGGTATCACATCCCACTACCTAAAGAACTTTCACAGCTGAATTTCACCTGCAGTTGCAATAGTTCACAAGGAACAATACACTGAGTTAAACCTATGTAAGGCAATTTTTAAGGACTCAAACTAATAGCTTAGTTTGTTAAGTCATGCATTAGTGTGTTCTGTTTTGTAGTGCTGAATTTTCTGGAAGGATATCCCCACCCCCCACTTAATTACCTATGATCACAGACCGTTTACTGCTGAAGGTGAAGCTAAATTAACGCTTGAGCATATTTTACTCTTATCAGTGTAATATATCCCTGGAAAGACAATAAAAAGCCCATAACCATAAAATTAAAAGCTGTGACTCAAGTCAAGTATTTAGAGTTCAGAGACCTTGCCTTTGTATCCATGAATGTTCTACCTCACTTATTGTTTTTGGGGGTAAACCATCTGGGGGGGGGTAACTGCTTTCCACTGAAGGAACTGACTTGTCCTCCCTGCATCTCTGGTTGTTCCCCCACTACTTTTGCCTTTGTGGCTCCAATTTCAGAGTCATTTCTCTACCCCATGTCCCAAATGTTCTCTCCATCCAACTGCTTAACTCTAAGATTAGGTCTTTTGGATTCTTACATTTTCTTAACAGTTATGGTTTATTTAATTTTGGTTCAGCCTTGTACTAGAAAAATACAAGTAATATTTTACTGTGTTAAATTCCGGCTAAGTGTTTTGTCTTCTGCTATTAATGTGTAGTAAATATATCAACAAGTTTCTAATGATTTTTTTACTCTAGGTTTCAGTAGTAGCAGCTAAGTTTTGTCTTTCTGCTGTTAATGTGTAGCAATTATATTAGCAAGCTTCTACTGGCCTTTTTTTAGAGTAGGATTCAATGAAACCATGTAAGTTTTTGTTCTTTGTGCTGCATGTACACAAGTAAGTCTGTAATGTGTTTTGATGTGGCTAAGTTCTGTTGTTTTTTCCCTCTGCTAAACTGATGGTTTCTATTACAAGACCTGATTTTATGTTTGTATGTACAGCACAGTTACTAGATAATGTAGGCAATTGTAAATATGTGAGTTTCTGTTTGCAAAGTGTTTTTTTTATTAGGGTTGCTTGTTTCTTCTTATCTGTTGCACATACAAGCTGCATTTTCTAAGTGCTTAAATGTCACATTTTCAGACTGTATGCTGTGTAGCTAAGAGTGGGAAATAACAAATAGATGTTCTACCTGTCCCTCTAAAATTTGGAAACCTACATCTCAGTAACCTTACACTTGCATGCAAACACATATATCTTGTTCCTGGATCTGCTGCAATGCATTTATCACATCAGGGAACAAGCACCCTTCAGCACATGTTGTTTCCATAGCAGGTACAGGTTTTATGGTTGGGTTGCTAGCCTGAGGCCCAACCCTCCTCAGAGGGTGCCCCACCCACTTGCACACCCACACTCACACCTAGAGCAAATTTAGAGTGTCCAATCCACCTACTGCATAACTCCGGAATGTGGGATGAAACCAGAGCACACAGAGGAAACCCACATGAATGCAGGGAGGGCATGCAGACTCCACACAGAAAGCACCCCAGCTGATAATCGAACTAGAGAACCTCTTGTCGTGAGGTGACAGCCCTAACTGCTACACCATTGTGCTAACCTATATCTTTCTAGTTTAGTGTATTTTTTCTTTTTGTCCATCTTTACTGTGTAAGCCACCATTTTTGTTTTTAATAATCTCAAACTTGCAAAACTACAAATATCTCCTGTTAGCTTCCTTATTTTCCCATTTAAAGGCTAGAAAGCAGAAATGCACAATTGTGAAATATAGGCCAATACTCGTGTTTGCCAAACATTACTTAATGTGGCTGAGTAGAGACAAATAGTACTTTACCTGTCTAGGTCATCCATCAAGCAATCTTTATTAACTTAACTTTTCCCTCTCTCTCTTTCTCTTCTAGTGAACCAAACACATAGGAAGTCTGACTACTGCTGCTGTAAAAGTTATCATATTCTACTAGCTAAGGATCTTTCACAGCTGAATTTCACCTGCAGTTGCAAACATTCACAAGGAAAAATACATTGAGTTAAATCTACGTAAGGCAATTTCCTGGACTCAGACTAATAACTTAATTTGTTAAGTCATGCATTAGTGTGTTCTGTTTTGTTGTGTTGCATCTGCTGGAAGGATATCCCCAACCCTCACTTACTCACTCACACTCACAGGCTGTTTAGTGCTAAAGGTGAAGATAAATTAACACTTTAGCATATTTTACACTTATCAATGTAATATATTCCTGGAAAGACAATGAAAAGCCTATAACCATAAAATTAAATGCTGTGACTCAAGTACTTAGAGTTCAGAGACCTTCTCTTTATATCCATTAACATTCTACCTTACTGATTGTTTTTGGTGGTAAACCATCTGGATGGGTTATTCCCACTCCATTTGCTTCACTCACTCTGCTCCCCTGCCTTGTCCCCATATCCCACCCCCCAACATGTCTACTCATATCCCAAGCAAGCTACTCCCTCTCATTCCTATTATCCAATTATATACACCTCTACCTTGTCCACACCCACATTTTATTCACACTTTACCTAATTTTATTTAATCAAACTTATCTACTTTCCTTAACATCCATCACTTTGAATTCTCACCCCCCTGCTGTAATTCTTTGCATCTTACTCTACTTCACCATCACAATACAATCACCACCTCAAACTATCTTACATTAACTCCAGGCTTACAACTTTTTCTTCTACTTTACACACATCAAATTAACATTGCACCATAACTTTACTACTGACCAATCACATCTTCCCTACCCCTCCTTATCACAAACCACAAACCACAATGGCAAAATACCTAGCCAAATTGTCAAAGTCCACCTTGAAAAGAAACCATTTCCAACCATACCTTAAACTGCTGTCATATCACTAGATAACATACATCTCTATTTACACCTGATATTACATTTTAACATATAAATAACAATTTTATTATTTTTAAACCCAATATCACAGTTGACATGCCCCTTCTAACTTGTCTAACATCTATACTCTTAATTCTCAATCTTGCTACAACTATATCCTCACATACCTCCACACAGCAATACACATCAACAACCTTATCCAATCTTCTCCCCAATAAACATCTCAGCTTCTCATATGTCTCCTCCCAGCTTTTCCCCTATACCATCCGAAATTATTCAAGCCACAAATTGGCCTCCTCACCTCCTGTGAAACTACACTTGACACCAGTATCATTGACTATGAATAAAAAAGCACTTCCCATGGTACTCATTCCTCATTACCTATCTACTCAAATGTGGGGACATACATCCTAACCCAGGCCCATCCTCTAATCCCAACCACAAGCGTAACCCCAAAGATTTAAACATACTTACACTGAACCTTAGAAGTATATATAATAAAATAGCCCAACTGTATGCCTGGATTGATCAAAATAAACCTGACATACTAGCACTTACCAAAGCATGGCTACACCCCAATGTAAAAGACTCAGAAATAATACCTCAAAACTTTGCAATAGCCAGAAGAGATGGATCTAAAAAAAGGGGGGAGGGATAGCCCTTCTATATCCCTCTACACTCAACATCACACCCTACACCAGTAATATACCCATCTTTTCTAATGCTGAGGTACTAATCTCTTTTTTGAACCTCAACACATCAAAAATAATTTGCATAATAGTACTATATATCCCACCAGGTCACAATATACCAGTGTTGGGAAAATTTTATCCTGGACATCCCAAACAATAAACCTCGAAACAATAATCTTAGCAGAAATAAATATAGATTGGCAAACCATAGCTTCCAATTACCTCACAAATAGTATAAATCTGTATGTTTTGTCTCAGCTTATCAATACTCAAAGAAGATACAGCAAAGATCTTACCTGCCAATCCACCTTAGACCAGATCCTAGTATCCCACCCCACCAATTACCCCTCTTCTGGTACACTGCCTAGCTCCCTGAGTGATCATCTGCCAGCTTATTCCCTTAGAATAAACACCCAACAACTAAGAATACACACTGTGAAACCATTTAGGAACTCAACTAATTTTTGTCAGCATAAATTCAACAATTTCCTACAAGAAATAGACTGGACACCCATTAAATGATTACCCTTTATGATGCTGTGCTATACTTTAGTAACACCTCCCTTCACATATTTAATATCATAACTCCCATTTCTATGAAAAGAAACAAAAAGAACTCAGCATCATGGCATTCTAAGGAATGTAAACACCTGATGAAGCAAAGGGACCTAGCCTGGACAACCTGGAAACTAACATGATTTTGTTAATTTTTATTTAATTTCAAACAACTATGTAACAAAGTTACAAAACTAATCAACAGCGATAAGAAGTCAAACTGTTCTCAGCATCAGCTCCAGCATAAAATCAACTCCCCCAAAATGTTGGCACTTTATATCTTCTCTACTTAACCCTGGAATAAACAGAGAGCACACCCCATCACCTGATACCCCTCCATCACAAATAGCTAAAAACTTTAACAAGCACTTCATAAAATCAATATCAGACTTATTAACTAATATCAATAATGCTGGACCCCTCCACACTTCATCCTATTCAGACACCAACCCTATACCATCAGCTACTTCTAACCCTGTCATTAATAACCCCCTACTCAACAAGATGTCATACAAACCTCATTCTCATTTCAGCCCATACCCACTGACATCTTTAAGAAACTGCTACAAAAACTACAACCCTGCTCCACCTCCGCTGATAATCTTCCAACACACTACCTCAAACTGGCTGCCAACTCAATTGCCTACCCAATCAGTATCCTTATAAACAGGTCTTTATCTGAATCAGAAGTACCTACCACATGGAAACAATCTCACATCACCTCCATCCACAAAGGAGGCAACTCTTCTGAACAATCCAATTTCCATCCTATATTCATCTTGTCACCCATATCCAAAATTCTCAAGAGAGGTATCCATCAGCAGGTAATGCAATATCCATTGCAAAACAATCTTTTAACCAAAACCCAACGTGGCTTCTGACCCAGCCACAGCACAACTATAGTCCTATTATCTTTTACAGACACTGTGAACAAGGCCAGAGATGCAGGATGCTATACAGCCTCAGTATTCCTTGATCTCTCCAAGGCCTTTGACAGTGTCTCACCCCTTACTGTAGAACACACTGTCTAACTTAGGCTTCTCACATAACACAGTAAAATGGTTTCAAAGCTATCACAAGGATTGTAAACAAGCAGTGAAATGGTCCAATGAACTCTCATCCTTTCTCCACAACCCTACTGGAGTCACTCAAGACTCCATCCTCGGACCACTACTCTTCAACATTTTCACAAACAACCTTCACACTGCCTCTCATCCTGGAACCCTCATTCAATATGCTTATGATTCCACCATAATCTGTACTGCTCAATCACTACTAGAACTACTTTCAAAATTTCAACAGTCCTTTACTGCAGTTGAATCCTGGCTAAAAAATGCCCAACTCTTTCTTAATCCAAAGAAGACTAAACTAGTACTCTTTCATCCCAAAAATACCTCCCATGGCACTGATCATTTCAACATCCTTGCATCTGACAACACTGTCATAGAAACAGTGCAGGTAACCAAACTTCTAGAAGTTATTGACAATAAACTTTCATTTGACCCCCATATACAGCAAAATATAAAGCAAACTCATCAAAAACTGGGACTTTTATATAGAGGCAAACATTTCTTTACCACAGCAACCATAATTACCCTTGCAAAAACATTTTTACTTCCCTTCCTTCTTTATGGTGCCCCTATCCTAACTAACAAACAAACTTCTACCTTAAGCAAGATGGAACAGTGCTACAACAAAGTTGCAAAGGTTGCCACAGACTCTAAATATCACACACACCACCGTAAACCACTCCTAGAATTAAACTGGCTTGAACTCCCCAACCAACTTGCCTTTATTCAGCTATCCACCTTGCACAACCTTATTTTCAAACCTTCTGTGTGCCCTGCACTCACCAGTCTAGTGACACTTTATACACCAAATCGATCCCTGTGATCAGAAGGCAAAATTATCTTAACTGTCTCAAAACCTACAATAAAATCAGGTCACACTCTGTATTCATACTCTGTCTTTATACTATGGAAATCACTACCTCTAGCTACCAGGGATATGCCTGGCCTAACCCATTTCAAAGCCTCTTTAAAAAATCATCTCAAAAATATATGGCTCTGCTCCTGCATAAAGCCTGCCTAATGCTCAGCTCTTCCACTTCATCAGCACTAGCCTCATCCTCCTCTTCTCTCACATTTCACTCCCTCACAGTCTACAAGATCTTAAGGATCTCCTAATTACTTCTCTGTTTCTATACCATATCATTAAACTACTGCTGAAGCTGTAATGCTTCTATTCTTAACTCTCTCACTATCTGTCTGCATCATTAACTTTCTGGCTATTATTTTCCTAACTGAAACCAACATTCTATTTGTTCATGTACTATAAAAGTCAATGTCATACATTGCACAACCTACATACTAGTTTTGGACACTATCTACTCATATGCTATATATATGGTGAGAGTGACTATAATTGTCTATAATGTTTTAACTCTATAGAATTGTCTAGATGAGTAGTATATCTTGAAACATCTTGTAACATAGTTTATGTTCCTTTAAATTATGTTTGTACAGTATTTGTCATATCATTTGTATTGTATTGAATTATACTATATTTGTATTGTACTGTATGTGGAGCTTTTCTCCCCAGGCCTCTGCTAAAAATGGATTCTGCAGACCCAGTCAGACCACAATAGTAATAAATAAATCAATTCTTCACAACATTGAACCATTTATTTATTATTTTATTTATTTTATTTTACATTTGTTAACCGGGAAAGTCAATCTGGACATGTGTCCTTTTTCAGTGTTGGCCCAGGGAGAAAAGTTTCAAAAATACAATACAAAATGAGATACATAGTTTACATTGTAGATATTACAGATTATAGATACAACATTTAAGAAAAGACAGCAATATATACATTTCAAGTACATAAAAACAAATATGATTCATAGGAGTGACATACATCCTAAGGGGTAGAACTAATGTTCATTTACAAGCAGTTTTCTATTAAGGAAGCATAAGGGGGTGAAACAGACATAGCAGATCAAGAGAAGTTTTGATGTAGTCAGAAGAGTTGAAGGCATCAGAGTTGAGAGGTGAGATAGGTAAGTAGGATGGTAGTTGATGTAGCCTGGGGTGTGGTAGGAACATAGCCAGGAGTTAGTGAGGTGGGTTTTTAGCAATTTTTTAAACAGTTTAGGTGAGGAGGTATTCATAAGTGGATTGGAAAGACTGTTCTAGAGTTTGGAGATAGAGTAGGATAAAAGGGCTTTACCTGCTTCGTTTTTTACTTTGGTGACTTACAGGAGTAGATTATTATTTGAACGAAGAGCTCTAGATGCGAAGTATGGTTGGATTAGGTTTCTAAGGGCTGTGGTAATTTCTGGTTGAGGAAGGATTTTGTGGGTTAAGGTTAGTTGATTAAAGTGAAGTAAGAGAGCGAGTTGTAGCCAGTTCAGTTGTTTGAGGGATTGGCAGTGATAGGATTTAAATGGGGGATTTCTTGCAAATTTAGAGATTTTGTGCATGGAGATCACCTTAGGGAAAAATTCCCATTCACTTAAATGTAAGTGTGATCTCAGAGTTGGTATATTTAAGCAGTAGGGGATGTGGTGGGTGCATACCCCCATGTGGGGGGTGCAGCCCCCCCCCCACTGCAGCAAAAACAAAAAGTTTTTTTATTATTTTTTTATTTTGGGTTCGATGTTGCAAAGAAACATTTTCATCTTTGCCATATGAGTGCCAGCATTATGGCCATTTGACTATCTTAAATTGACACATATATTTAAATATGTCTTTACACACATACATATAGACACACATATCAACCACCCATATCTGACTCCCATAATGACCCTATGAGCCACTGTCATCCACAGAGTATGTTAACCAAGTATAGAATGGAAGGTGATTGACAGATTTTTCTTCTTCATCTCACACACACACACACACACACACACACACACACACACACACACACACACACACACACACACACATGCACCTTTACACACAAAGCTACTGATAATTTAGAGCTGTCAGTCTGCTGACGGCATGCCTTTGTTTATGTGCATGCATATAGAATATGATATGGACATTATTGGTTACTAAAATTGTATACATACTCACATATGTGCATGTGAATAATGTTTTCAGTACACATTAATGGAGGCATTATTCAAGGACATAGTTTTATATAGTCATATACTTTACATACTTCAATCATTTTCAACAATGTTATGTTATTTCCAGCTTGAGTATTTACAAGAGCATAATGTATCAATTTATTTATGAAGGACAACTGAGGTGAGATAATTCAGTGATGTGCAGTTTATTATTTGTATTACAAAGGAGAGGAAGAAGTACATTATCATTTCCATTTAACAAAAGTGTTTACTGGAGTAATCAGAATAAGTAATCGGATCAAACACTGCTGCTATTTAAAGGGTAAGGGCTGCCCGATGCATTGCTCATCTATAATCCTTTCTTAATGTAATCAATAATTTACTCTTTTCACACTGCTGCTTTCTTTACTTACAGGAAAAATTCGCAAACGATATTTACATTAACAATAACCCTAAGTCAGACTATTCTTAAGTATTTGACAATTGTGTTTGTTTGCTGCAAAAAACATACGCAGGCAAGCATTCTTCCACCCACAAACTCACCCACTCATACATGCCCAGGTATATAATAGTCATATTTGAGCCTGTCTTTATTTTTACTAAAAAGAGAATAATATTGTCTACAAAATAATGAATGTGTGCGACTGCATATGTGCTGACTTGAGGGAAAAATTAGCTTTGCTGTAAGCTGCAAAGCAGATAAAAGCATATCATAAGGATGAGACATTGCATTTTTTCTTCTTTATTACTTAAGTGCTAAAAGCAGCTCAGAAAACTATCTGGGGAACTAAGTACTTCATTGTCACAGCAAATGACTCAGATCTTATGAGAAAGCATATAGTTTATTATTTCATATAATTGACCAGATTATACAAATATTTTTTGGAGTTGTCTGATTAATGGTTTAACACTTCCTTCCTCAAATCACAAAGACTGATTCAGATACAGTTTTATATTTAAAGTACCATCTGTTTGTTTGCATTGCACCTGCCAGAGTATGTATTCCGAGACTTGGTTATCAAAGCAGAACCTTAAGCAGTAGTATTGAGTTATCTAATATTACCTTTATAGCCATTTTAAATATGAGACTAGAACATAACTTCAAACCTGAGAAAATATTTTGGTATAGGCAACGGCATAGAATTTCTCATACTTAAATCATCTTGAGACATAACAATGTACGAGAAGTTATTTGATTGGAAAGTTTAAAAATAAAAATGCCTGTGTCAATATCTCTAGCTAAAATAAATCTTAAATGACAAATGTTTCTTCATCTCATGGTTCATATTTCATTACTGTCAAGTATCTATTCTTTTGCAATGCTAAAGCAACTACTGAGATAAAAATAAATATTTAACTTAGAGTTTACTCACTGTTAGTTTATACCTCCTTTTTTAGAATATGGCTTTCTTGGCACTCTTCACCCATCAGGAGTCCCAACACATTCTTATATTTTTGTTCTTATAAAAGCATAACAAAAAGCTTTGAAAAGCAATTTTATTATATGATGTCTTCTCTAAACCTTGGATCAGTGCCCTACTAGTAGGTATAAAATTGTTTACCAATAGACTTCTTAGGAAGGAGCAGACAGTGCAACACAGTGTTTTCATACAATACATAACCTCATTGCAATCTATAGCATTGTGCATGGTTAAGGCAAAGGCCAGATAACAAACAATAGTCTCTGCTAAATTAGTATGTATTCATTCTAACATCTGTGATCAGAGCTGCAGGTGACTCATCTACCACACGGTACTATTCACTGATCTGATGCCACCCCTCAACTCTAAGTGAATTCAGGGGCAAATAAATAAAGCTAAAAATAAAATAAAAAAAAAAAAAAAAAATATATATGTATATATATATATATATATATATATATATATATATATATATATATATATAAGTTTGTTCTTCGATCTGGCATTCCAAGACAAGTCCTTTCTACCCAATCTGTTGTTCTCCTCTCTAAACTGAGGAGCAAAAAAAAAGAACTTACACTATACATGCTTCAGTCCTGACCACAGAAGAAGTACCAATATCCTTACCAAACACACACACACACACACACACACACACACACACACACACACACACACACACACACACGCACACATATATAAATATACATGCAAACTCCTAGTTTGCCATATCTTAGAGAAAAGGAAATATTCTGAAATACAGTGATTTTGGACCAAGACATGCAAGTCTGCGTTTTCATTCATTCAATCTCGCTACTCCAGCACTCATAGTAATGAGTCTCAGAATTATAAATGGCTACCAAAAGAAAAATATAGCTTGGTTCTGATCTGTGAACCTCACAATATCATAGAAGATTATGACTAGTTTGCCGATCATAACCCTGTCATCCATTTCAAGAACACATAATTTAAGGTTAAGATCGGCAAACCTATCATAATCCTTTGTAGCATATGGAGATTTATCTGTTCCATGTATTACTAGTTACAGGTAAAAGAAATCACTAAGTGTTTTCCTAACTTTCAAAGCCATAAAACATTTAGCAAGCCTTGTCAAAGAGGTAGTGTAACGTAGCCTGTTATGCTTACATTCATCTATAATGCCTCTCAACTGTCTAAATTTCCACAGGAAGTCCAGATTATTGCTTCATATTTTTGGTCTTTTTCTTATAAACTCTGTGGCTTTCAGGCAAACCACTGAAAATTGAAGTCACTAAATAATAACATCCATTTGAGTTTCAGAGTTTGTATCCTTCAGGAAATAGATGCTACTACATTTTGTTATTCTAGCAATTGAGTTTGTTTGAGGAGCTGGGGACACTTTACTGGTACTGACAGCAGGCAGAAATAAAACTTTTATTTCCACTGCTGTCATTTGCTTGTCAGTACAGGCATATTTTACTGCCAACTGTTAGACCTGACCTTAACAACTTAAGCAGGGGGTGCTTAAGCAAGCAATAATGCCCAACAGGGCGTGTGTTATTGTGTAAATAATGCCCACCCAGGGCAGTTCTGAGGCCCTACACTGCAAGCAGAGGGCCTCAACACCCCTGGAAGTGGTGCTTACAGAATGGGCTGTGTGTTAAATTGTTTTGTATTTGTTTGTTTTTGTTTGTTTAATCATTGTATATACACACACACACACACACACACACACACACACACACATATATATATATATAGATATAAATATTTTTGATGTAAAATGGTTCCTTCACCTAATGTTTCCAACTTGCTGTAGTATATATAACTGTTGGAAGAAGTATTTTACATCCAAAATATGTCTGGTAAGTATTTAATATCTAGACGTTTTCTCTCATAAGTAGGCACAGACACGCACACACACATACACACAACTTTAAAAACACACATGATTACACTCAGTTAATAGTGCCAGTCATTAGAGGTTTCATACCCTCATACTTGTCAGTTGTCCATATTTTCACAGAATATCTAGATTTTTGCCTCATTTTTTTTTTTTTTTTTTTTTTTGGTCAGTTCATCATAAAATTTTTTGGTTTTAAGGAAAATCACGTTGTCGCCTCACAGTAAGACGCTGTCCAGTTCAATTCTCAGCTAGAGCGTCTTCTGCGTGGAGACATGCGTGAATGGGTGTACCTCCGTTGAAGGTTGTGCATCAGGGCTGGTAACTCGGCATGTAAAAATCAACTACCAATCACTAGCAGACCGGAGTTCCACTGTGGCGACCCCTAAACGGGAAAAGCCAAAAGACACAACAACAACAACAACAACAATTGAGGATTAAAGTTACGAAATAACGAGCTACTACATTTGAGTTTCAGACTTTCCTATGCTTCAAAAAATGCATGTTAACATAATTCCTACTATTATAACACCATTCTAATTTTATAAAAGCAATGTTTAAAATCTGATATTTTTGAGTCTTTGCCACACACTATTTAGGATTTGTCCAGTTTGTTTAAGCTAAGAGGATGAGAAGTATGCATACCTCTTAATTGAAAATGACTTGCATCCACTCTCTCTCTCTGCCTCACACACACACACACACACACACACACACACACACACACACACACACACACACACACACACGTGCATACACATGTGTGCATTTATTCACGCAAGTATCCATACACACACAGGCAGACAGAAAAGTAAACAAGCTCATATATTCACACACCCACACACAGTTTTGTATTTTTTTATCCGTTTGTTTTAATTTAACACTCTCTAAACAGAAAAAAGTGCTGTTTAGTGATTGTAAAACAAGTTCTATTTATGTCCCTCTCACTTTCATGCATGCATACAGTCACACACAATGACATGCACATGCACCAACACCAAACACACACACACACACACACACACACACACACACACACACACACACACACACACACACACACACACACAGAATATTCTATTTTTTTTGTTTGTTTGTTTTAATTTTACACTTGCTCAACAGCAAAAGCACTGCTTAATGAGTGTAAAATAATGGCAGCCATTAGCTCCATTACAGTCCGAGCTCCACAGTAGCTTAATATGGTGGCGTGTAGCAGCAGACTTGTTTTTCAGTGGACATTACTTATACAATAACACCCAGATGAAGAATATTCATTCTCCAATCAGAATGGCTGCATACAGGTCACCCAACATTTATTAAAGTCAGGTTGCATGCCTCTCTGGAGCTTAATTGGCTTGTCTTTTTCCAAATAGTGGAGAGTGCTCCATGCACTACAAGACCATTATAACAATGTTTATAAGTCAAAGCCTTGTTATGACGAAGGATTACAATGCCATACTGATGGCAGCCACAACAGAACCACTTCAGAGACATTCTGACATCACTGAAAGTGGCAACGTTTTTCACAAAGTCACTCAAACAAAAACTGAAGTGTGATGGAATACTGTGCATGACACCTATAAACCTGTTTAATGATTAGCTGTGCACTTTCATCCTGACTGTTGTTTGTATGTCAGTGCAAAGTTACCGCTTTTAAGCTCTCAGGCACTTTTTGCTTCAATACTTATTTTTAATTTCTAATACATTGGGGCAGCTGAAACTCCTGGTGCATTACCAAGAACTGTGGTCAGTCCACCAATCATAACTACTTGCTAATGTGTTCTGGAAAATGCTTAAAGAAATTCTTCTCTCAAGCTTTGCTTCACTTTGCTTTTGAGATAAAATGTCTTAGTCCTCTCTCTGTAAACCTTTACATATTTATTTATTTATTTGACATTTGTTGACTGGGTTAGCCTGTGTGAGCTTGTGGCCTTTTTCAGCAGAGACCTGGGGAGAAAATCTCCAAAGTGAAAAATGTTATACATAATTTATACTAAAATAGATTTACAGGACAAGAAATACAAAACAAATATTTTGTGGCACAGAAACAAAAAAAGACAGGTTTACAAAATGAATTATACAAGAAAAAAAAAACTACTACGGAAAGAATTGTATGGGCAAGATAACAAATTAGAATAAAAATACAGTAGCATGTATAGATTACAAAGGTTAATAGATAGTATATTATTTTTCAAGATAAGATATAGTTGAAAATGGGACATCAATTTAATAGTGGGTATAGAAGAAAAATTAATTTGGCCTAAGCAAAGGTTAAAAGATGTTGAGAAACTAGTTAAAGGAGGTCCAGCAGAAGAGACTTAGAAGATGATTAGTCAAGAGTAAGCTAAATGGGAAAAGAGAAACATGAGATAAAGGAAAAGGAGAAGGCAGATAAGAAAACTATAAGATAACTGGGGTAAAAAATAAGAGGAGAGTAGTAGGACATAGACTAAATGTTATGGAAGATAGAAGAGTATGAGGGTTTAAGGAGAAGTGAGATGGAGGAGAGGAAAGAGAGGGTATGGGGAAAAAGAAGGGAAGAAATAGGAGAGAGGGGTAGAAAGGAGGGAGGGGAATAAGTCGAGGTGGGATGGTTACAAAGACATATCTTACAGATGTGGAGATAAAGTCTGAAGCTGTCTTGAATTCTTGTGCATGGCTGATGTTTCTAAGGGTCAAAGGAAGCTTATTCCAAGAGAGAGAGCAGGAAGTTAGGAATAAAAGTTTTAAGCTTTTTTTTTTTTTTTTTTTTTTTTTTTTTATGAATCTGTAAGAGATGTTGATCTGAGCTTCTAAAGGGACATGGTGGGTTATAAAGGGAGACAAGAGAAGATATGCTACAGCAGGAGGAGGGTTTATTTAGAATGGTGTGGATTATGAGAAGTTGAGAAAATTCTAAGCAGTTGAGATACTGAAGTGCAAGACAGTAATGAGATTTATGAGGCAAGTTTGCAGCCAGTCTGGATACTTTGTTATATGTGATATCAAGTTTGGATAGAAGATTGTACTGTAAGTTAATAAAAACTTGAGAGCTATACAGGGAGTATAAGCCTAAGCAAAAGAGATTCTGCATTTAGGGGTAAGGAATTTTTGATTTCTATACAGCAAACCAAGCTTTTTGTAGGTTTTCTTTACGCAGTTCTGTCCATGGTGATTGAATTTAAGTTGGCCACCTATAATAATGCCAAGTAGTTTTATGTGATGTTCAGCAGAGATAACAGTATTGTTTAAGGAAGAGATATTGAAAGAGAATTTAAGATGACTCAGATAAATAGGTAGGAATAAGAGAAGTTTTGTCTTGTTAGGGATAAGGAAAAGACTTTGATTACTTAGGCAGGTTTCAATGAGGTTAAAGGAGGTTTGAGTAAGAGAAAGCAGATCAGAGGGATTGTGAGCAGAAGTGATGATAGAAGAGTCATCAGCATACTGTATGAAGGCAGACTGAGGACAAGAAGCATGAAGTTGGTTAGTAAATATATTAAAAAGAAGGGGCAAGAATGGAGCCTTCTGGGAGACTCGTCTTAGTGGTGAGAAGTGGAGATAGAGCAGAGAGACATTTGACTGTTTGCCATCTGTAAGTGAGGTAGCTAGTAAACCAGGAATTAGTTGTAGGGGAGAGGTTGAGTTATGTTAGTTTAGAAAGGAGGATGGAATGGGAGACAGTATCAAAGGCTTTGGAAAGGTCTTGAAAGAGGCAGGACACTAGCTTATTAATCTCTCTAGCTAGTGGGATGGAGTTAGTAAAGGAGATAAGAGCAGTAGTGGTGCTGTGGTGAGGGTGGAAGCCATGCTGGGTAGAGGAGCTGAGGTTTTCATGCATTAGATAAGATAGAAATTGTTTATCAACACGGTACTCTAGAATTTTGGAGAGAGGAGACAGTATGGCAATTGGATGGTAATTAGAAAGATCTACAGAGTTCCACCTTTGTGGATAAGTATGATGAAGAATTTGTTCCAAAGGGTTGGGTCGGTAGATTCACAGATGGAGTGGTTAATGAGGATAGATACTGGGTATGCAATGGAATTTTCAACTATCGTTAAGAAGAGTGGAAGGAGGTTGTTAGCTGAAGGTGAGCATGGATTAAGTTTAAGAAGCTTTTTGATACAGCTAGTGGGTATAGAACTTAAAGAAAATGGTGAGTTAAGTTGAGGGTGTGTACTGCTAGGTCATGGACAAGCAGGATTGAAGGAAGGCATAAGTTTGTGTAAGGTATCAATAAAATAAGTATTAAAGAAAGAAGGAGTTTCTAGAGAAGAGTTATTGGGGTATTAGGAATACCAGTCCAGTACTCTCCCGTCACCACCTCTCTCTTCCCCTGTAACTTGGTTTAGAGGGGTTACCTGGGTGGAGAATTTGGTTAACTGAGTGCCAGAATTTTTTGGGATTCAAGTATGTGCAGTTAGGGGTGTGTGGTAGAAGCTTATTTTATCAGAATGTATGTGTTTTATTCTGAAACCACACAAAAGACCAGTGAAAACAGCTCTACTTTCCAAAATAAGAATTTAATAAAAACCTTTTAGTTGTCTCTCCTCTCCTCCTTGACACACTGTTGTTGCTTTCCATGTCTTCACTGCTGAAATCCATATTAATTTCTCGAAAAATTCGAGGAAAGGAGCACAGAATTTCACTGGTCATGTATGTGTTTTATGTTCAGATTACATAGTTCCCTATATTTTTAGTAGTGTATGAGAGATTTGGTTTTCTTCCAGAATTTCCGAGCAGAATCTCCATTATGGACGAGAGATCGAGTTATCTTGGTAAGCCAGGATGAACAGCGTGATTTGGCTCTGATAATTCTAGAAGGGGCAAGGGAGTTAATAGTGTTTAAAAAGATGGAGTTGAATTAGTCCATGGCTTCATCAAGAGAGAGGTCAAAGAGGAAGGACCAATAGATGGTAGAGAGATAGTTATTGAAAGTGTCAGCATTGAAATTAATTAACTTATGGCATTATTTAAATGTATGTGGTCTACTGATGTGGGTAGAGAATCTTTAAACATGCATTGCAGAGTGATCACTGATAGCAACTGGCAGAGATTCAGGGTTGTGATGGAGGTCAGGATGGAAGACAAGAATCCAGTCCAGTATGGAACTAGAATTTGTGGGTTTATGCAGAAAAGTGGTGAAGATAAGCTGAGTGAAACTATATAGGCATATAATAGTGAAAGAAGAGTCAGAGCTCAGAGCAAGCCAATTAATATTAACATCACCTAGAATGATGGTTTCATTAGGAATTGTTTGAGCCATCCAGTGGAGGATTTGTTCAAGCAATGGTATGTTGTCTCTGGGTGGTATAGAAATGGCAACTATGGATATAGTTTTGTGGTTATTGATCTTACAATTAGCAATGATAAGTTCAGCTGGGAAGAATGGGGGGTGGTAAAAGGGGATAAGGTAAGAAGGTCAGAGTACAAAACAGCAATGCCTCCACCTTTTTTTGTGTGCCCTGTCGAGACATAAGATATTGTAAGTGGGGGGGGATTCATTGTTTTTATTATGAGGTTTTAGCCAAGTTACAGGGGGAGAGAGAGGTGGTGACGGGAGAGTACTGAGATATCCATGACTGAAATTCAGTCATCTCATTGAGGATGCTGTGGAAGTTAATGGAATAGAAGGATAAATTGAGTTTTGGGGTAAGAATCTGCAGAGGAGTTTGAGTGGAGTTGATGGGAGTAGAGGAGAAGTTGTGAGGTCCAAGGTTAAGGTGAATATCTCCTGAAAGTAGAAGAGTGTAATTAAAGTGAAGGAGTAGTGATGTAGTGGGAAGAAGAGTGATCACTTTCAGTTTATATTTATGTTGCAAAGAAATTTTTGGAAGGAGTGAGGTTCTGGGAAGAGTGTATTCATTACAGGAGAAGAAGGTGGGTGATATGATAGAGGAGTAGAAGGTAAGGGTACCTGTAAGGTAGGGGGGATGTTTGACAGGTGGGAAGAAGGCTAAGTTGAATGTGATAAGTGGTGAGGTAGGATAGAAAAAGAATGGAAAAGGACAGTGAGTGAAGGGGATGCATGATAGGTAAGCAGAGAGAAGGGAAAGGGTGGTGAGTTAGTGATAGTAGGAAGATGAGAAGAAAAATTATAAGGGGAGGAGAAATTAAAAATAGAGAATGTCAAAGGGAGGTGTAGGAAAGAAAGAGCTAGAAGAAGAGTCAAAAAGGAGGAGGAATTTAATCTGATTGGTTAAGGTGAATGATTATGTGAAAATTGGAGGGTGTGGTAAATTTTGTTAGCTATAAAGGAAATTGAACCAGGGGTGGGTAGAAATGGAGGTAGGGTAGGGGAGAGTGAGCCAAAGCGGAGCAAAGGGTGAATAGAGCAGGCTAGCCCAGATTCAAAGGACACACGAGAACAATCAGGAATGTTAGGTAAGATGAGTTATATATGATTTATATTTCTATATGAGTTAGGTAAGATGAGTTATTATTTTTCACCATGTGTTTCTCTTTGAATTACAAACATTTGAATAGTTCTTAAACTTCAAAAAATGAAATCCAACATCTGTATGGTGTTGTTTACTAACTGTTACATTTCACATGCAGTTCTCTTGTTTTATTTTAGCATTTATTTTCTATGCAGGCCTGATTCACATCTGACTAAAGTGCTTTGTGCTGACCACAAAAAATAAACTGATATATATTCCTCCTATATGAAAAAATGAAAAAAAGCTGCATATGCTCTGGTATAATGATCAACAAATGTTTCAATGTATATGAAGGGCAGATGTCTATAAAATTATTATAAAGGGGCCTAAAATACAAGTGCAATTCACAATAATGCAGTTTTAGAGGAAAAATATACCCTAGTATGGTAGTCACTCAGTGATTTCAAAATATATTTTTTCATTGGAGGGGGTGCAAAACACTCTCTATATAGGGTATGTACACCTCTGCATGACCAGCATATTATAATCAAATTAGTAATTTCTGCATATTGGGGTCAGTAATAGAGCTTATTTGAACAATGAAAAATTTGATTAAAAATAAATTATCACACACTTAGGTTAAGCATAAGGTCAAAGAGGCCACTGAAAAGTCCAGCCCTATCTTCAAATTCATAAGAACACTGTCTGATTAAATTACTTGTTCGAATCACACAGTGGGAAAATGGTGGCTGAGGGAATATACTCTGGACTACGGAAAGCAGCTTGTTAATGGCTCATAGACTTAATTCATTGTAGTAACTAGCAAACTGAATGATATTATGCAAGATGGAACCCCATAACAGCAATCCCAGGCTTAGGACACCAAAATGTTATCCACTAAGAATCTGTAGATCTAATGGGATATGCAAGGACCTATCATTTTGGCTGTTGATACTGAAGAGCATAATATCTATACAAATTTGCTCCCAAGAACAAATCAAAGGAAATTATAGCTGATGGTGTTTTCAGTAGAATATAATAGTCATGTAATGATTTATTGACTTTAACTTTGAAGCTTTATACATTCCCCAGGATTTAATAAAATCTGTGTAGACACAGTGTAGAGCTTATATGGAATGTATCTGTCTACATGGCCACAGTCTCCCCTTGGCAGCACACCATGGTTACTAATCATGGTGTGCTGCCAAAGGAAAGCTGAGGAACATAGATATTGAATCAGTGTAGGGAAAGGTGTAGCAGCTACCCATAGCTGCAGATGAGTGTGTGGCTGCCTGTAATGCTCCCCACCACTGTTATAATGTTGTGAAATGTGTCAATGTATAATATGTAATTTTTATGACTTTTTTTAACTGCATGTTTGAATGGGGTGGAGTGCAGCAGTGCCAAGCTGTGCTGACATATAGACAGCTGACACCTGCCAGACATCTAAAAATAGAAACCAGATGTAATTAATTATCATAATTATTTTTTTTTTCATTTTTTTTCAATTTTTGTTTGTGCAGCATGGTGTGGAGTGCAGCAGAGCCAGGCAGAACTTACACATACATAGACACCACCTGCCAGACATCTAAAGAAAGAAAAGGGATGTAATTAATTGTTTATTTATAGGTGTGTTCAAGTGTGTTTGCATGGCGTGGTGCAGTGCTCAGCAACACTAACAGGTAGCCTAGTAATATATGTGAATGTATACTAGTTTTTATAACATCTAACTCGCTACATGGATAAAGTTATGGTCTTATGTGTAGTAGGTCTTGGGTTCAAGTCCATAACAGGCAGAATATGTCTGTAAATAAATGTAATATTTTTGTTTAATTTTATTAAACTATTGTGAAGTTTGGTACTGCTGGGCTCTGCTAAGCACTGCTCATTCATGCTAAGCAGTGCATAAACATACTAATGGCTATCAATGTTTGTGTAGTGCTAAGCCTCACTGAAACCACAGTTCAAGTTTTCACACTGCTTGGCTTCGCTTAGCTGGTTTGCAAACTGCTAAGCAACATGGTGCTTTTTCAAATGTTGCTCAATGACATGTAAGGGTGGATGGGCAGATATTGTATGTGTACTTCACAGATATTTCAAAGCAATAACAATACAGAATGTTCACCAGCATTGTTGATACTAAAATAAAGCTGTTTTAATATATGCAGTATGGTTGTGTTCCATGCATGTGTGTTCTACCATCACTGCAGTCAATTATAACACTGTAATAGTTCTAGAATACAAAAAGAATGACCTGTAACTTGTATTGCTCAACTCATCGTATGGTTCAAGGTTATCTCCAGCACACTTTCAGACATGTAATGCTCACATTTTCTCTCTCCCCATGAACAAAAGCTATATGAGTCAGGTAGCCCATGTTATGAGCAGATATTGTGTTTAGATTTCACAATTTTAAAATCAGTAAGAATAACATGTTCACCAGCATTGTTGATTCATAAATAAATATGTCTACTTCCAGTACTGCTGTATTCCTTGCATGAATGTAGTAAGCTACTGTAGTCAATTGTTACACTATTTGCAGATGTCTCCTGCAGTCACAGCTATTGGGTTCTATTCCCATGGCTGGCAACTAAGGCATGATGGCTGTCTAGTTTATGAACTGTACACAAACATACCTCTCAAGTGTCACTGTTTCTCATACTGCAATTAATATTGCTTAATCCATCTGTCACAGGATTACAACAGACATGATTCAAAGGATTACTACAGAAATGATTACCTGAAATGCAAAGTATTACCAATTCTGCTTACAGGACACCTTAGTAGTTATATAAGTCCACATGATGTGCAAGTGTTCTGTCTAGTTGTGTACCTGCATTTGTTATTGCTTGGCTCATACTGTCTCATGAAACAGCTTGAGAAGTATGCACGTACCACATCACCTATAGGAGACTGTAGTCACTGTAATCAAAACTGACAATACACACCTGTAGAGTTAATATTACCTCTGTTTTCAGGGATAAAATCTGCAATGTTTGTAATGGACTGTTTTTTTCTCTCGACCCACTCCTTATCTGAATTTATTTAATATTGTCATGCATTATTATGGTTTACTATTTACATATTTTGTTAAAGTAACTATATTTTGAGAAATGTGGTTTATTATTGTTATGTGTTATTATGCTTTCATATTAACATATTTTGTTAAATTAACTGTGTGGTTGCCCTTATGCTTTAACTGGCATGCTGTTAACATACTGACATACTGTTATTTCATGTTGTGTCATACATAATACAACTTGCTATGCATTTGTGTTAATTAATATGATGTTCTATGCTGTTAATACTAACAATGATTTGTTTATAACTAACCTCAACTTATTGCTATACCTCAATTACCACAGCTCATCAAGGTAGGCTTGTTCAGGCTGATCCCCTTACCTTGCCTCAACTGGCTATGGCACTGGGTCCCAGCATGTCTGGGACCCAGACCGGTGGTGCCCCCTCTGCTGCCACCACAATAACTGTGGTGCCGGGTAATGCTGCCCCATGGGACTGGGATGGGCTCCCCTCTGGGAGTGGACGGGGAGCTGTCAACTGGGCTGAGCTGCCAGTCTCAGTGTGCAGGATAGTCCACTGTGGCTATGAACACCACCTGTGCTGGTTTGAGGACATGCTGGCTAACCTGGTGGGGTAGCCTTGCACCAGTGCCCAGCCTCCAGCACTGCCAATCCTGGGGCAGTGAAGGATCAGTGGCAACAGTCCCATGGGTGGGGATGTGAGTCACACTGATGCCATCTAGAAGCTTATGGGACTTGAATTCCACAACACCTTCCCTATCCAAGGTGTTCAACCTTCACCCCCCTCATGTGTCACACACTGCCACTGTCTGCTGTCTTGTCTGTCTTGTCTGTTTGGAAATGCATCCTCACCTACAAAACTTACCTCCCCACATGTACCTATGTCCCTTCCCCAACATTCCACTCTCATCTTAAAAAAATGTCCCATACATAGCTCTCCATTACAAACCCATGTCCACTGGACACATAATTTGGTCCAATTGGGTTGGCAAGCAGTTATGTTGCCCTCACCCCTCTCTCTGGGGTTTGAGAGTCCAAATTTTTCTACAAATTCTGTTAAAGTGTATAGTTGTTTCTGTGCAAAAAATGGACAGCCCTGGTTCTTTCCTACACCCTTCCTGCACATCCCTCCCTGCCTTTCATTATGTTTTTTCCCCTGCTTGCCCCCATTTTACCACTTTCCTATCTCATTTTTTTCTTTATATTTTTTTTTAGCGCAGCACTGTGCAACTTTGCTAACCTTAGTTAAATATAGCTACAATGACTATATATCTGCCAATCATTAGTTCATAGGTTCATAGGTTCATACTAGGCTATCTGGCCAAGGGCATTTACAAGCCTAGCCCATAGTTTTGTGGCTTACGCCACCCCTTTAGTATGGGGAACTATACCCATTATTTTGCTGTGCCTCTGTCGAGCAGTGACACTGAGGTAATCCCTGGGGTATATCTGTGATCTCCCATCCATTGGTCAAGATTTCTCTTGAACAAGGCCAGCGAGGTGCTCTGCCTCACATATACTGGGATTTTATTCCACAGCATAGGGAGTCTTTGGGTGATGAATCTATCCCTCCAGCATGTCCTATTAATAGCTGTGTCGAGGTTTAAGTCTCCCGCCCTTGTGGCTCTGACGGATCTAGATTTTTTGAGGTGAAGCATATTCATCAAATCTGGGTTTGACATGGCCTTGTATGTTAGGCAAAGGTCACCTCTGAGCAAGCGGTAAGCGACTGAATAGAGCTGGAGTTCTTTCAGTCGGGCAGCATAGGACAGATGTTTGAGACCCTTTATCCTTTTGGTGAGGAACTTTTGTGGCCTCTCCAGCTGCTGTAAGTGTCGGGTCAGATACATTCCGAATGGGGCATTGTACTCAATCATTGGTCTGATGAGTGATGAGTATAGGGAGACTATGACCTCCCTTGATCTAGATGAGAATCCCTTCATGATAAGGTGGGCAATGTAGAAGGTCTTCCTAACTACTTTAGCTACATGGGTGTCGAATGACAGACTACTATCAACCTGGGTCCCCAGGTCCCTGATAACTTCTTCTATGCTCAGTGGATTGCCACCTAGTTGGTAGCTAGGGGTAACCTTGTTTTTCCCGAAGGGTATGACTATGCATTTTTTGGCATTTAACTTTAGGCCATGGCTCTGGCACCAGTTATCTGTTTCTGTGAGACCCTTCTGAAGGATATCTGTGTCAGATGTGTTTTCTACTATGGCCCAGTTTGCAGTCATCTGCAAACTTTGTCAGCCATAACCCTCCTGTGTTTGCTTGTACTTCGGAAAAGTAGATGCCAAACAAGAGTGGGCCCAGGACTGAGCCCTGTGGTACACCACTTGTGACAGGCTTTGAGTCTGACATGGCGCCAGCAACTCTGACCCTGTGGGTTCTGTCACTCAGCCAGTTTGCTACCCATCTTGTGATGTATGGGTTAACATTTAAGCTGATGAGTTTTTCAATGATACCCGAGTGGGGTATTGTATCGAAGGCCTTCGCCAGATCGAGGTAGGCTGTATGGACTGCCTTTCCCTCATCAATGGCTTTGGTGACTGTTTCGAAAAAGTCAACCAAGTTTAGAAGGCATGATCTGCCTTTGACAAAGCCAAACTGGGATGGATCCAAAGTCTGCAAATTCCCTATGTCTTTATTTATGAGGTCCATTATGATCCTCTCCATGGCTTTGCAGATAAGGCCTGTCAAGCTAATGGGCCGGTAATTTCCAGGGTCGGTGGAGGCACCGCCTTTGTGAAGTGGCACCACAGTTGCAGTGCGCCACTCCCTGGATACGTATCCAGAGGTAAGACTATGATTAAACAGCTGTCCTAGCTGTGGGTTTAATTCCTCGTTGAGTTTGTGGAGCACACAGCCGGGGACACCATCAGGTCCCATGGATGCTGTGTTTTTTGCTTTGGAGAGAGCGGTTCTCACTTGGGCGTTGGAGATGTTTGGGTGGCTGCAATCGCTTGGTATAGATATCTCTCCTTTTGGGGGGGGGAGAAGTTTGCACTGAACCTGTCAGCCAGTATGTTGGCAATGTCTGTAGGATCAGTAATCTTCACATCATTTTGAACTAGTTCTGAGCATATCTGGGAGTTTCCTCCCAGGTTTCTAACATAGCTAAAGAAGGCCTTATGATTGTCTTTTGAGTCTTTAGCTATTTTTCTCTCAAAATTTGCTTTGGATGATTTTATGAGAGCTCTTAGTTTTTACTTATAGTGATCAAGGGTGTCTTACCTTTTAAGGATTTTGCTCTATCTTGTAGTAGCTTCCTCCTTTGTTGTAGAGTTTGTTTATGGCTGGGGTCCACCAGACTGGACGCTTGCCTTTGGTACAAAGAGTCTTTGTTTTGCTTGGGATTGCCTTATCCATGCAGTCCTGCAGGTGCTGGTAGAAGGCATTTGTAAGTGATTCAGCGGCTTGAGTACTGTTTTCCGCCAGCTCGGGGGCCTTAAAGGAGACCACACTAGTCTTTAGAAGTGTGAAGTCGGCTTTTGAGAAGTTCTTTACTGTGGTCTTTTTTATTTCAGGTGGGGGTGGGATGAGGACCTCCAGCGAGATTAGTTTGTGATCTGATCTCACCAGTGAGGGGTATACTTCCGGTGTTGAACATTGTGCTCCCACGTTCGTGATGATGAGATCAAGTATGTTTTCTCCTCTTGTGGGGATGGTGACTAGTTGTTCCATGGCATTTGAGTTTATGAATTCCAGGAACTTTTGGGCTAGGGTGTTTGGGCTTGACTAGTGTTCCCAGTCTATATTAGGGTAATTGAAGTCACCTAGTATGATGGTGTTTGGTGATACCTTTATCCCCTCTAGTGTTTTCAGGAAGGCCATGTGAGGTTCCTGAGTTTGTGAGGGTGGCCTGTAACATGCTACAATTTGCAGAGCAGTCTTGCCTATGGTTAATTGCACCTGGATGGTCTCCGATGCATCGTGCGTTAACACCAGTCTTGAGGTGTGGGTGTCCTTGATGAATATGGATACCCCCCCCCTCCTTTCTTGGTATTGTCCGGATTTTGGGGCCGGAACGCATGATAAGAGGTAAAACCTGATAGTGCTGGGGTGCTCTCAGGAGCCTTGAACCAGGTTTCTGTCACTGCACAGACATCGATGTTCTCCATACTGAGAAGGGCCTCGAGTGCGTGCATTTTGAGATTTAGACTTCTGGCATTGAGCAGCATTACCCTTAGTTTTTTCCTTTTTGTGTTCTAGGGTGGTAGGTTTAGAATTTGAGCCTTGCCTAAAAAGGCACTATGGGGGTGGCAAGAGCCTTTGCCAATATCCGGAATCCCAGGGTGACAGGTGCAAGCCATCCCTTGCGAGCAGCGTGGCTTGTCCAGCATGTCATCCCAGGCAGACAGACATTGGATCCCCTTTGAATGACACCAGAGTTTAAGCCAATTGTTAAAGCTGATCATCTTATCTCTGTATTGTGGCATCATTCTTGGTGAAGGTAGGATACTGCTCAAGGTCAGGGTCATACCTGCCTGGGCTACATAATCAGAGAGCTCCTCAATGTCTCTTTTCATGTAGTCCAAGGAGGTGCGTCTCAGGTCGTTTACACCAGCGTGGACAATGACTGAGTCGTATTTGTACCTGCTGTTGAGAGACCTGAGTGCTTGCGTTATGTGGTGGATTCTAGCGCCCGACAGGCAGCTTACTGTGACCTTCTCCTTACTCAGTCTGGTGAGCGGGACGTCAGTGTGTCTGACTATGGAGTCACCAATGACTAGTGTGTCTGGCATTGTGTTTGGCCTTAAGGGCTGTGACTGTTTGACACTCTGACTGTGAGGTCTATGTGTTGCAGGTGTTGTGTTCTGAGGTGGTGGTTGTTTGGGTGTCTGCTTTGGTGGCCTCTGCTGTTTTGGTAGATTTTGATCAGAGCCGAGTATGTCTTTGTGTGTTTATGTGTATGATTTGAGGTTGTGATGGTACTATGTGAGACTGGGTCTATAGTGTGTGTGGTAACCTTCTCCTCCTGACTGGTCTTGCCAGTCCTATGTTGAGAGAGCTCAGCCTCCAGTTTGGCCGTATAGTTGCATCTCTCGCATGTATTTGTGTTTTGTGGGAGGAGGAGAGGGTTGTCTGTGTACATGAGGCAATTGTAACATTGCCTCAATATTCCCAGGTTCACCAGCTGAGCAGGAGAGGACACTAGCAACTGATCCCTCGACATGCTAGAAGGACTAGACAAAAAAACTTTAAAAGAGATTCCGGGGGACGTGAGTGACCGAGAAATGGGGGTTTGCCTTTTTGGGGTGCTATCTATAAGAGTGCCGTATCAAGGTAATAAGTACTGTAGGAGCAGGTGCTAGGTTTAACAGATAGAGAAAAGTCTACTTGGAGTCAAGTAGAGATGAGGTAGAGATGATCTTTTTAGGTATTAGAGAAAGTGCTAGTAACAGGGATGATTAAAGGTAAGATTGAAAAGAATGCACTCTGCAGTGTGCACTAGAGAAGTTAGATATGAAAGTAGGTAACTTGAGTTTTACCTGTTTAAAAAGTTAAGGTTTAGTGGAGAGTTTCTATTTTTAAAACAGCAAGATGGACTGAAAGGGGTGGTTACTTTTGTATTTTGGTACTATGAAATACTGTAGGATGGCCAATAAATTTAAATAATTGAAGGAGTGGGATTTCAAAAGTGATGGTTTTGTGATTACTCACATAAGCCAGTGAAAGTAGAGAGAAATGAGATATATGGTCAGATTAACATAAGAGGCGGGCAACTAGAAAGACAGTGGTATTTAACAAGACAACTTAAATGGGTGGGAGGGAGGGAAAAATTCTGCCTGTGGACCGGAGTTCCGCTGTGGCGACCCCTAACCGGGAAAAGCCGAAAGACACAACAACATGTTTATAACATTGTAAGACACATGTACAAAATAAACACCTCTGCAATGTTTTGAACCTGAGCCTATCACACCCGCAGCACACCGCAGAAATACATCCATATAAAGCTATGCACATACTGATGGATGTAGAAAATGTTTGTCACAACCTGTATGTGTGTACATATATCTTGCAAATACATTGACAGTGACTCAGTAGCTCAGTCTGTTAAATTCCTTGCATACAGTACATTTTGCCACGCACAGTCCTGGGTTCAAATCCAGTGTTGTGCTTCATTTCAATTACATTATTGTGAAGACACCAATTAATATATGACTCATCCACTCATCATCCACACAAAGCATTGCAAATTAAATAACTGCTTCTCAGTGCTGGAAATCACAGGCTTGCAGGTAGGGACACACCTCACATATCCATATAGCATTGCTATATGTCACCTAGTACTCTGTTATTGACACAGTTGCCTAACATACGTACCTTAAACACATGCCTTAATTGGAGTGTAAAGGGTACCGTCATCCTGGCTCTGCCTCTACAACAAGGCTGACACAGCTGACACAGTTACACCTACAGCTTGTTGTCCTCCAAAGTGTTCAGACTCTCTGCCTATGTCTATTACCTGCAGCAGCAACTGCAGCCTGTGGTACACACAGCTATATGTAAAGGTTTCTGCTACAGACCTACCCTCTGTGAAGATGTAGTCTCCTCACCCCAGTAATGTCCATCTCAGCAGCTAAGAAAGGGGCCCTGGTCTATATGAAGGCCTTATATATTGCCCAGTGGTTACATGTCCTTGGCTAATAATAAGTGCAATCCAGCTGTTTTGGCTGCAATTAGCATATCAGAGCCACATATTGGTTTAGAGGCAACTACCTGCTAATGAGAAGCATGTTAAAATGCATGCAGCTAGCTATGGGGAAACATTCTTTATGAGGCTTTCCTCACACAGAACATGCCTTTGTGAAACATTACTAGTTCATAGGTTCATAGGTTGGTACTAGGCTATCAGCCCTAAGGCCTATACAAGCCTAGCCATAACAATTCCCTGGCTACTTCTTCCCATAGCATTTACTTCTCTGGACCCCTGTCTATCAGGGTGACTGATGTGATCCCTGGGGTGAATTTCCTATCTCCCATCCAATCATCAGTGTTCCTTTTGAAGAGGGCCAAAGAGGCACTCTGCTTGACATGTATGGGCAGTCTATTCCAGAGTCTGGGGAGTCTCTGGGTCAGGAACCTATCCCCCCAGCATGTTTTGTTCATTGTGATGACAAGGTTTAGATCCCTGGAGCATGTGTCACTGAGTGATTGGGATTTCTCTAAGTGTAGCATGTCCAACAGCTCTGGGTTTGACATGGCCTTGTATGGTAAGCAGAGATTGTCGGTAGTAGCACATTTTAACAGAGGAGTATTGCACTCCATCAGGTATGTAACTGTTTTTGTGTATAACAGGATGCAGATGGGAGGGTAGAGGTATGAGGAATAGAGATTATAGCAGTAAGCCAGTCTTAGACCTGTGGTAATAACATGTCATCGATATCCTGCTGTCTTACACCTACAGGGGATGTACAATACTTCAAGGTTGCATTGTCTATTGTCATTGCGACACACTGGTGTTGTTGGGCTGTACCATTATAGTAGCTCTAATAGCACACTGCTATTTGTCTGGCACTAGTCTTATGACATATTATTGGGTGGTTGCCCTTAAGGGACACACCACAGTACAGTGGAGTGTTGGGTGTGTGATCATACAGTAGAATCTCTCATGACACACTGGGAAATATCTCAGTGTTGATACAATTTCAGTTGAATCCACACACATCGTATGTTGTCGCACTGTTGGGTATGAGATGTGTGAGTGCAAGTAATGGCTAGTGTAGCCATTTTGTCCATGCTGTATTTGTACATAGAGGACGTCCACATATCTGATCCTGTAAAGTGTTTCCCTTGTGTTGTCTTTCAGGAATAATGTTCCGTAGGTGCCATGCCTCCTTCTTAGATGCAGAGAATGAAATAATACTTGAAGGACTAAGGCAGCATCATCACATCCTGCTAGCCAGAGGGAGGCATAATAGGGAACAGCAGGCTGAATTCTGGGCAGACCTTGTCTAGGATGTGAACACCAGTGGCCAGCAGGACAGGACATATGAGCAGGTTTGACATCATGCAACAGACACGGTGAATGCTGCATGACGAAGGACAGCTGATGTAGCCAGGGATTGTGCCATCACCGGTGGAAGGCCTGCAGTGGAGCAACCACTCTCGGTCACTGAGGAATTCCAGGCAAACCTAAGAATACACGACAGCTCCCAGGCATCCATCACACCATACATTGTGGTGGTGGATGCTACAATGTTCACAGCAGGGGACCATGCAGGTACGTCTACTGTGATCATTATTGTAATACTGAATAAGTCTTTGCATCAGGCTGTACATACCTTTATGTGGGTGTCAGGTCTATCTGTTTTGAGGGGGGTTGTACACTCACCAATATATCAAGTAATACAGTAGCGATTGTACAAATGTGATATATGCACGTATTACCTTATTGTGCTGCAACATGCAGTGATACTGACAGTACCTCACCCTCAACTTTTTACAGATCTATCAGGTGCTATCCACGGCCATGTTCCTGCTTCTGGTATGCTTGATACGGTTTGTTATGGAACATACATATACTATTAAAGTTAAGGACCAGAATAATGCCCTAAGTACACTTATGTTTGTGTGTAACTAGAGTAGAATGTTTGTATGTCCCATTCTGGAACATTTACCTAAAGCTCTTAGAGTAGATAATCACAGGAGTGTAGTTGAACAAACAGAAACACTTTTGCAGTTATAGTTAAGAGTGAATAAGCCTCCAGGTTTACATTAAGCAATTAATCTGACATGCCTTTTAAAACCCAAAAGGTTGATGGTACATACCTTAGGCATTGAAACCTGTATTTGTATATATTTATTAAGATAGGTGTACTGGGTTTTATGTGTTGTTTAATCAAGTATAGTGTCATATTGAATAACTAAAAGGTAAACTGTACTGGTCAAGTGTCACTTGATTTACCTGATGTACTTGTTATACAGGCCTTGAGTTGAATGTGTATTTTGTTGTGAGAAGTCTGTTATGCATAAAAGCAGAGATGAGAATATGTGAGACTGGTAATACAGTTGTTGAACCTCATTATTAAGACTCTTGGTGCATTTCCCATACATAATAGGGCAGGTAGTAATGTATTGCTTTTGTCTAGGTTTTCATAGGTGACCAGGGGGTTGGAGTCTCTCCCCCAAGCAACCTGATGTCAGTGTCTCTTCAGACTCTGATGATGATGGTGCTTACAGTGAGGCACAGGTGGGGTTGTCAGGGACTGAAACTGTCCCAGCGGATGATATCCCTCTTTTGCCCCTATTGTCACCACACACAGTCAGTATGCCCACACATACACAGTCCCCACAGGCCAGAGATATTAGACAATCAGAGGGTGGAGACATTGCACAGGAATGTGTGGCAACTATGGCTCCAGTGAGTGTAGACAGTAGCCATAGCTAGAGAGCTGGTGAGGTCCACACAGGTGGATTGACAGGGTTGCTTGTAGGAGGACTGCTGTTCATCCACCACCTGATGCAGGTGTCACATCACTGGTCACTCAATACATGTTTTGGGGCATGATGGAGGTACAGGCATGTTCTGAATGGAACACCAGATGTATGGCTAGAGTTATGGATGTAACACAGTCTGACAACCCTGACTACCTCCACCATATTGTGGATACCATGGATTGGTTCACTGATGCAGTGGACAGACAATGGGCTGAGACAGTGTCTGTCTTGGACTGCACATTGTGCTGGAACATCTGGTTGGAGTTGGGCATCATACCCATGGACAAAGGTCAGCAGAAGCATCTGCTGAGAGTCCATGTGGCCATGCACAGTCACGCTCATGTAGTGGCAGTATATCCAGAGCTACAAAGGGGAATGTGCTGTCCACACCATGACATGGCAGGCCATGGGCTCATAGTCCAGGGCATTCCTGTGGGGGACATGGTCCCAGCAGACAGCAGTCACTGTCAGGTACTAGCACCACTTCTGACCTTGGCCATGGATGTGCCAGTACAACTTCTTGCAGATCTACTTCCCATGTTCAGGGCCACAGATGGTGAACTGTCAACTCTACTATGTATGGTCCACAGCTGTCCAACATACACATATGTAGGGCTAGCACTGAGCTTGACTGTGTGCATGCACACACTCACATATCACTGTCACACTGAGGTCACCTACAGACAAACATGGCACCTCACCATGGTCCATTTATCCCAATCCCCTTCCTGACTCATGCACATGCTGTCAACTGTTTGGGTGAGCCTAGGCCTCCAGAACCCCCACACAACACCCTGTGCAAGTGATGGTACCTGTGCCACATCCCTGTCATCCTTCCCATCAATGCAGGAAAATGACACTATGTGTGTAATGCACAGGGTGACTATATTATTTGACATGTACTTGTGTGATGCAGTATTGTTTTATCATGCCTCTTGTATTGGTCACCAAGAGATACTGTATGCTGGCATGTGTCATGAGTAAGCAACATACTTTTGTGTACCTTATGTTGTATGAAGTTGCACTTGTGGTACTGTTACACAATGACAGGTGCATCATGGAGATGTGTATGTTTCTGTTCCATGAGTCTGAGAGGATACCTAAGGAGACACGGTGGTAATAAAGCAGCACAGGATAGCATGACAGCACAGCAGATATCTGACTTCAGCAAGGTACAACAGTATACGCACATGGCTGCATAGGTTCATATGTGTATAACAGTCTAACAAGGACAATGGCAGCAGTCAGCATACTCGTGCATTCATAATTTGTGATAAGGTATGCTAACCTTGATACATGTCACCTGGGGTTTCAGAACTTACACATCTACAAGCTGTTGTGATGAAGATGACCCATCTACAAATATCCTGTGTCCGGTTCAAATAGCTGGCTGACATCACTTATGCTTGTCATGTTCTGCATTCCATTGTGCAACCGGACATGATGTGTGTCACAGCAGATCTATGCTTTGCATGCATGGTGGGGGCCTGTTTCATGTAGGGTGTACTGTCTGTGTTACATAGCAGTCACCCCAGTATGTACTATATATTCCATGTTGATGTTGTAGGTGTGTAGAACACATGAAACATGTGTTACTCCTGTCATGGCAATGCAGGAGGTACACAGTGGGATGTCACACCTCCCTGTATTGGGACATGCACATCCCCTTCAAAGCATTTAGGAGATGGACTACATTTCTACAGTCATGACAAGAACACCATAGGACATATTATCTATATGGTGTATTTGTGTACCATGGCACTTGTGTGGCTGCTACAGTTGTATGATATGCCTGTCTGTTGACATGGCAAGGGTGCCATTGCACACAATGATAGGTGCACTGACTGCCACATTCAGTATAGCAGTGACAGTCTGAGATTTACACCCAAAACCTGTTGGTATAGGTGGTACAACAGTGAATGCATCCCCACATTCTAACAGGTGCAGTACTGTGTTTCCATACCTTCATGTGTAATAGCTCAAGTATGTGTGGCATGCAGACACTAAGATATTGTCCCCAGTTAGTAGCACATCAGTCCCAACATGTGATGTACACACTCAGGGGTGAAAAGTGAGCAGACAAATGTGGCCACACAGGTTTACACCTAATGTGCCTCAGATCACCATGTCTCTACAGTGGCATACAAGAATCATATGGCATGGCTGAGGTCACAGTCACCAGTAGGTGACATACTCATACCCTCCATATACTCTTTCCTCAGCATGCCAGTATCTGAGTGCAATGGCCATTTGTTTATGTGCCTTTCCAAGCTGTACTGGCACATGCACACAACAGTATGGTACCTCACAAGGTTTTTTCACATCTTGAGTATGTGTTCACTGCTGATCATCTGCAATGAGTGTCATTGCCTCCTGTGGCATATAGACTACTCAGAGGTAATCTGTGCCTTGCATACAGGGCAAACTTTGATGCTGCTGGAGTGCAGATGCTGCCTATCTGTAGGAAACATAGTAGATGGATGACTCACTGTAAGGACATTAACCTACTATGTGATGTTAGTGCTACATGCTTGTGGGAGACATTTTTCTAGCAGACTTAAACACACCCTTGAAACAGACCCTGCCTAATGGTACACAGAACACCTCAGTGCACCTCAGCACATGTCATCTGTATGATTGTCTAGGCGACCATCATGTCAACATATGCCGTCTGCATGAGACCGTCTTGGATTGGGGCAGTATGTGCTAATCCTGTGCTGAGGGGTATTGTGACACCATGCCCTGGCCTAGCAATCAAGGAGCCTCAATCCTCACCACTAACACCAGTGAGGGGCATCTCATATAAAAGGAAAGATTAACAAATACACACAGTAAAGTGCAATTTCCCTGAAGAGCACACAGAGATCGATCGCAGTCATTCCGGGGCTGGTAGCTCCCTCACTTTCCAGGTCACCAATAAGACTCCCTACTGGCACAGCTATAGGGTCCAGATCTCAGCCTAGTGGGCAAGGTAAAACCTCCAGCACCCTCTCTGTCCAACCAGTGCTTCATGTCCCTGCCCAGGTAACTGAAACACACACACACACACACACACACACACACACACACACACACACACACACACACACACACACACACACACACACTTTGAGAAGAGTTTATACAACCACACAGACACTCCTGTGAAAGGCTGGTGCAGGTTCTCCAACATTGCCCCTTTTTCCCAGACTATATTGTAGTACCAGCTGCCACCACCCAATACTCCTGTCCAGGATTTTGTGTGTTGCAGACATTGCCAGCTGTACCTGTTTTTGCAGTACTGCACTTCCTTCAAATTGTCCACAGCATTCCCCAGGTGTCTGCTGTACTTAATATGTGACTGAGGTTCACACTGTTATTCCACACACAGACTGACAGTTTGCATACCTCTCAACTGTATAGATTTTCACAGAATGTCCAGAATTTTGCCTCATATTTCTGGTATGTTTCTCATACATTTGTGGTGTTCTGGTAAATTATTGTATATTGAAGTAACTGAATAATACTAACTACAGACAACCATTTGAGTGTCAGACTTTATATCCTACAGATATTCTATAGTAATGCAACTCAATGGCATACTAGCAACTTTCTAGGTTAATCATAACAATCTGTACTGTCTGTCTCTATTTTTGGGCCTTTGTTCCCCCATTATTTCTGGCTTGGTGCATATTTCTTGCACTAACAGATTGAGAGGTATGTCAGTCTTTGGAAACACCAGCATACTAATACGTCTCATGCAAAATCTGTGCATACTTCCAGACTCGAACCATCGACACCATTACCCATATTAACATCCCTGGCCCACTGAGCCACACAGACTGGCAGACAGAGATGTGTCCTTCATCACACAGTCAGCAGCATACATATGTACGTTGTTATCCCTGCTTTATGTGAGACATGCACTATGTGATCAGGTTCTATGTCACAGCTCTGATATTGCCTGGTCTGCTCGTATACCATTGCTGACTTACTATTACAACATTGTATGGGATCACTGATGTGTTGGGGATTGGGGAAAAATAGCACATGATCTGATGGTGTAGACAGTTGTGCAAATATCATGTGACCCCACTGTTTAACATCTTCCTTAACTGCTGTAGTGAATAGATCAACCATGAGGCCTAGTGAATATTTTGGAACATGTACTATTGGAATGAGTATCTGTAGACCCATGTGAATGTTACATCTCTCCAGATAGCTGACTATATTCCCTTGCATACATGCAGCAGGTCCTTACATACAATATCATATTATAGTACTCCTTACAAGTGGTGTGTATGTGAGTGACTTACCTTGCAAATGCAGCAGTTGACAGAACTGTAGCTCAGGACTATGTCTGATGCATGCAGTACACAGCCAATACATGGTCAGGTACAGAGTTGGAGTAAGGAGTCAGTCCCTAGGGCCCTAGGTTGTCAGTGCAAGTGCTATGTGTTGTCTCATAGCCAAAGCCAGGTAATATTGGGCATGCCTACATCTGCCTATAGCCACATCATCAGGGGATTCTTCCTCCGAGTCCTCCTGTGAGTGTGGCTATGGTGAGTCACCACTGCTGGGGAGCTATGTATCCATTCCCTTTGCTGATCCTGCTGCAGCTCTTTCTGGAATATCATACTGTGTAGCATGGCACATACTGTCAATATCTGTGCACATGTGGCTGGAGAGTACTGCAGGGCTCCACCACATATATCAAGGCACCAGAAGCGTGACTTCAGAAACCAAAACACACCCTCTGTGATGTTCCTAGTTTGTGCATGTGCCTCATTATGGTATTCTTCCAAGGGTGTGTGTGTGTTTCTGATGGGTGTCATCATCCACTGTTCCAGTGTGTAGCCAACATCCCCAGTAAATGGCCGTATGGGATGTCCCCTCTAGCAAACATCTGGTACAGCTGTGATGCATGCCAGATATGGGAGTCATGATAACTGCCAGGGCTGCCAGCACACAAATTCATGGTAACATCCTGGGCATTGCACATGACCTGGCATTTGATGGAGTAATATCCCTTGTGGTTGACATAGATTCTACCCTCCTCACCGTATGGTGCCTTGATGTGTACATGAGTGCAATCTATGGCACTCAGTAACTCAGGGTAGTGTGCTACATAGTAGAAGTGTTGCACATTGCTGGCCCTAACCTCAGGGGTGAGGGGAAAAAATGTGCTCACTGGCATGTGGTTGCATGGCATCCAGGAACTGGTGGAGTACCCTGGATGCTGATGCCTATGAGACTACCATCATGTCCCCAGTTGATCTTTGGAAGGTACCTATGGTTATTATCCTAAGGGATTCATATACTTTTGTTTCCACTGGAATGGGCTCCCTTCTGTTGGCTCTGGGTCTGATTTGAGGGTGGCAGAGCTCAGTGAGTTCTTGAAGTATGTCCTTCCTATCCATCCTATAGCGCTCTACAATCTCCAGCTCATGTAGCTCCTGGAAGGTTACCCTGGGCCTGTACACTCTTCTCCTTCTCTGCCTAGGCCTATTGTCAGCAGCAGCAGCATTGACTTCAGCATGTAGCACATACAGATGTAGCAGACCTACGGCAGCCCCAAGCATTCTTTAAGTTAAAATTCCCAAGTCTGTACTCCAATGGTGCAGAGTATAGGGGAAAAGCAGACTGTAGAGTGTATACATACATTATAGTACTCTGCTGTAGTTGCTGACTGTGTGATTGGCTACCTATGATGCATTCCACCTGCCTAGTATATCATTAGCATCATTTAATGGCCCTAGTTTAAGTTAAATAGGGGTCAAGCCTAATTAATATGTCATTGCCTTTTAGATACACTCAGCACTAAGGCTCACCATGCAAAAGCACACTCCATAGGTAAACAGAGCTTAGCACATAGTGTACATGCTCCCCATACTTCCAGGCTCAGCATGGTGGCATTCCATGTAAACAAGTGGAAAAGCACACCCCGTAGGTAAACAAACCTTAGCACTTAGTATACACACCCTCCCAGACTTCCAGACTCAGTGCGACTGTGCACAGCGCAAACAGGCTCAGGTAAGCTCAAATCAGTTTAAACGTTATTGGACACACCCTCCCCTGATGTCAGCTACCACTTATGTGGACACCAACATGGTTCTGTGCCTACACAGAAGGGATATGTGGACATGGATACCCATTTGTGATGTTTAGTAACTCCACCTCATTTGCATAGGGATCCATCCTCAGACCCTGGAAACAACACAGTTGAAAGGCCTACCACATTCACAACAGTACCAATATACCATTGCAGATACTCCATGCAGGGTCCTGTAATACATTTCTGTCACGTAATATTACTTTTGTTTTTCCAATTTTCTTTTTTCTTTTTTTATTCTTTTTTTTTTAATGAGGCATGTTTGTGAACTGCAGCATGTCATACAAACATGCACAGATTGTTAACAAAAATTAATTTAAATTATTTATCTTATTTTTTCAGACATATTGTAGATAGTTTCACTCATATCTGTATGTACTATGCAATTTCTGCCCATCTACCTACATTTTTAGAGCCCCTTTTGTCTGTCTACATTCCTGTACATGGATCTTTTCCATGTACACTACAAACACTGACACAGGGTCTGCAGAGCTGCCTACCTGCTTGCTAAATTACTCTATCTGACTGTTTTGCATGGAATTCACCTGCTTATGAGGTGATTTGCATGCCACGGATATTTCCATACTGGCAAGTGCATGTGCACCACTCAGCTGTGTTTACTGAATCTACAAACTGCTTACTTTCATGTAAGCAGCGTGGCATGATGCCTACATGGAAAATGAGACCGTGTATGCTTTATTAAATTCCACCATTATCTTTAATATGACACTCTGAGGCACTGGTGTTTTCAAATTTGTTCCATGAAAGTTTGTAATACAAACTATAATACACCATTCTCATGAAGTAATGTAGAATGAACACAGTCATTTATGTTCTGAACTTAAGCTTCCATTGCCAGTGTTCATGCATTATAGAAATCCAGAAGACATAAGTCATATGCTGATGCTTGAGCATGTCTTGTCTTGTCATTAAGCCCAATTTTGTTTGGAAAGGTTGCAGTTCTCTGACACAATTCCCACAGTCTTTTAGATTGTAGTAATGAAAGGCATCTTTAACATCTGAAGAGGTGACCGTGTCTTATCTTGATACTCAACAGCATTGCTGCACTGCTGATGGTAAGAAAAGTCTTCGTTCCCTTATTAATATCATTACTCACGGCAGTAGTGGTATTATTTTAATTTTAAATTCATATAAATAATTATTCTCAATTAAACACTATTTCTCTACCTTCAAACTACTTTAAGGTTGACTAATTTTAAATTTAGTGCAATATGAGAAATAATAACTTCAGAATAATTAAAAATTAACCCATCTCAAATATTAAAGTGAAATGGCACGCCATTAATTCTTATATTATTTTTCTTCCTCCCTGCTCTTTATTGAGAGGCCATAGCTAGCATTCCACGGTTTATTGATATGTGATTTCTGGACTGACATAATGTGCGTAGATGTGAATGATAGTAGTGTTAATGTCCAAGCCCATTTCAGAATAGCAGCAATTATCATGAAGATTAGACATATTCTTTACTGTTTTGTTGATTTTTATCATTCAATTTTGTTTAAATTTGAAAAAAGAGTCACTTGCAGTTACCCAGGTACTCAAATCTGTGGGTGTCATTGGTAGCATATATAAGTTCATAGGTTGGTACTAGGCTATCGGCCCTAGGGCCTACACAAGCCTAGCCATAACAATTCCCTGGCTATTTCTTCCCACGATATTTATTTTCCTGGACTCCTGTCTAGCAGGGCAACTGACGTGATCCCCGAGGTGAATTTCCTATCTCCCATCCAATCGTCAAGGTTCCTTTTGAAGAGGGCCAAAGAGGCACTCTGCTTGACATGTATGGGGAGTCTGTTCCAGAGTTTGGGGAGTCTCTGGGTCAGGAACCTATCCCTCCAGCATGTTTTTTTCATTATGATGACAAGGTTTATATCCCTGGAGCATGTGGCATGTTACCTACAACATCATTCAAAATTATATGTTTAAAAAATAATCTCTTGAAAATACAAGACAACAAACATCACATTTCTGAAATGTGAAAAGGATAAGCTTGTCTGAGCCAAACACACTCCAATAACATCCAATGCTTCATCTGAATAATCTGACACTCATAATTAAGATACATGTATTAGATTCACTCTAATGACAATAACGTATGTAGTCTGTTCAGTGTGAGTGGAATAAATGTCCCTTATAATCCCTAACTGCCATACTAGTGGAAAATAGCGGACAAGTCCCTTGATGTTAGACAGGAAAACATCATCTACTTTACTTGTGTTGTAGAAGCAAGGTTCTTGATGATATTACAACTGGGTACAATACAGAGAATAGCCTGAAAAATCCTAAGGTCAAATTGTTTCCCAGTGAAGAAATACATATTTTTGAGTAGAAGGAAGACAAAGATGGTGTGCTGTTTTGAGATGGGAAAATAAATTCAGACAGTACTGAAACTGCCCAAAGAGCACAGGCACAAGCCAGTAACAGGTCAAATGTTTTATCTCTCAGTGAGGAAATACATATCATGTTTGGGAGACAAATGACTAATGTTTGTTTTAGAAAATTCTGCACCAGTCTGGGAAATGGTCAGTGTATAAAACATCAAGCTTGCTGTTTTTCCCATTTGGACACTGCAGCTTATTTTTTGCATGTTAAGTAATGCAGTAGGACTGCAGTACTCTCTTTTTTTCCCTGCTACCTCACACTTCTGGGAACTGCCCAACACATAAACAAAATCAGTCCATTAAAACATCAATCTCAGCCTTTCCATGTTAAACTAGAGTGAGTACCAATTGTGTGTTGATGTCTACAATGCAATGCCAGTTTTGTAATCATTTTACAAAATGCCTCCCAGTACTGAGAATGAATATAAAAAACTGGGAACAGTCTGTCTGATGAATGCTATAATGGAATATGGTAAACTGAAGGAAAACAGATTATTGTCTGCCTGCTTATGAATACAGTGGGGCACCAGTATTGTCTTTACTGTAATCTGTTTATATTTTCTAGAATACCGTTTTTATTTTATTTTATTTTATTTTATTTTGTATATTTATTTATTTATTTACTTATATGATTACTTATGTTGACTGTCAAGACCCAGTTGTCAGATCCCATTTACAGTAGAGGCCAGTGGTTGGGCACCAGGATTCACAAACATGTTTTGCTATTTTCTGATTGAGCCTGGGATAAGGAAACATCATTACAGTAATTCCTGATTAGAACCATATTAATGATATGCATGTGTTATCTTAGTCCGTGAAATGTGCAGAATATGGTACATTGTAGCTGTACACCAAACAGCAATGTAAGTGCAGATCTTGAACTTGCAGAGGCCATGGTAAGTACATACAAGTGAGAACAAAGTTTATAGGTGATTACTAGGCTAATGGCACCAGAGCGTTTGCAGGACTAGTCAATAATACTCAGGATGTGACAATATTATATCTTAACTCATTACATCCGACTAAGGCCTCCAGGTGCATCTGCAGTTAACTCCTAGTGACACCTCTAGGGATCAGATATTGCTTGTTTAATATTTGCATCAATAATTCCAAAACCATGCTATGGACAAGATTTAAAAAAATGTCATCTTATAGCTTACACAATGGAAAACTCAACTGCATTAATATTTGACCTCTGTCTAGTGCAGGTAAAGAAATATTAGTTGTTGTTTTCATGATATTATTTTATATAGATGCAATGTTCACATTTTTCTAAATATCTCAACAATCAAGTAACACAAACAGAACTCCTTAGCCTCATATGAAAGCACTCAGCTAGATGAATAAAATGCTGCTGACAGCATTTGTGAAACTTAAGGGGTTGCTGAGATATTATAAGTTGTTTACAAAATATTGCAAACATATTTACTGTTTACTGTATATTATAAAATTTAGTTTAAGACCTAGAACCCGAAGAATATCACCACTATAAAAATTGTTTGTGCTGAAGGGTTTGCCATTTATACTTCTTTCATAACCCCTATGGTTCCAGAGATATGAACACTTGTTTGAAATGTGAGGACATAATTTGATTCTGTCAAAAGGCTTAGTCTCTGCCCATTGGAAGTTACAGTATAAACTTCCTGAACTCCACTGGAGTGAATGAGTTAATTCTCCTGATATGGGATTGGGTAATATCAGGGTAGTGTGTTTTTGAGGCCGCGGTGGTGCAGCGGTTAGCATTGTCACCTCACAGCAGGAGGTTCTCCCATTCGATTCTTGGCTGGACAACCTTCTGTGTGGAGTCTGTATGTCCTCCCTGTGGTCGAGTGATGTATAAAGACATGCAGGTAGGTGCGTGCATGGATGGGTGTGCCTTCTTTGAAGGTTGGGTGTCGGCTGACAACTTGGCACTGTAAAAATCCACTGCCATTCATTAGCAGACCTGAGTTCCACTGTGGTGACCCCTAACCGGGAAAAGAGATTACTTTAGGGTAGTGAGTCTTTGGGTTTTGGAGCCTTGAGTTATTTTACAGACTGCCTTTGTCCATATGAGCAATACCTCGGGACTGAATTTATGGTTTCTATCTACCCATTCAAATTCTTTTTGAAGAGACTGAGGGATGGGCTTTGTTTTATGAAGTCGTGAAGTTTATTTTATAGATGAGGTAGCCTTTGGGATATGAATCTGTCTCCACAGCAACTTCTGTTAGAGTCACAAATCAGGTTAATTTATATGGAACATGCAACTCTCATATAAGTTTTCTTGCGAATATGTAACATTTTCATCAGAGTTGGATCAGAGAATGCCTTGCAGGTCAGGCATAAGTATTCTTTCAATAAACAATATGAGATGGAGTAAAGGGATAGGGCCTTTATTCAGTCTGCATAAGACATGTATCTTAGTCTTTGTATTTTTTTCAGTGAGAAACTTTGAGGGCGACTCCAATTGGTGTAAGTGCCTGGACAGGTACATGCAGAAGTGAGGGTTGTACTTGATTATGGGTCTGATGAGGGCCAAGTACAATAGCAGAATGACTTCTTGTGAACTTGATGCCATGCCTTTACTTATAAGTTGAACCACACTGAAGGATTTCCTCACTACCAAAGCTACCTGCTGGTCAAAATTTACTTTACTGTCTATCTGTGTTCATAGGCCCCTTACCACTGTGTCTACTTTTAGGGGTGTGCTATCAATATTATAATTTGCAGGGATATCTGATTTACTGAAGGGTGTGATTACACATTTTTTTAGCATTTAGTCTCATACCATGGTTTTAGCACCACTAATTTGTCATTTTTAGGCCTGTTTGTAGGATGCCAACATTATTTGGGTATTCAATATTTGCTCCCAGCTTACAATCATTGGCAAATTTGGTAAGCCAGAGGCCTCCAACGCTGTCCTTCACAACATAGAAGTATATACCTGACAGGAGGGAGTCCAACACTGAGCTCTGTGGGACACTGTTAGTAACATGTTTCTTATCAGATGTGGATTCACCTATCAGGACATGTGTCCTAACAGTGAGCTAGTTTGCTATCCATCTCATGATGTAGGGGTTATGTCTAACTCACTAAGTTTATCTATGAGCCTCTAACGGAGAATTGCATTGAAAGCTTTGGCCAGGTCTATATAAGTACCATTTTACCCTCATCCATGGCCCTGGTGACTTTCTTGAAGAAGTCCACCAGATTGACCAGGCAAGACCTCCCTTTGACAAAGCCAAATTGGGTCTGGTCCAGTGTTTTGAGATTTCCTTTGTCATTATTGATCAGGTCCATGATTATCACCACAGCCTTACAGATAAAACTGGTCTAGCTTATGGATCTGTAGTTTCTTGGATCAGTTAATGGGTCCCTCTTATCCAGGGGGATGACTACTGTAGTTCTCCATTCCTCTGGGTCAAAGACCATCCAGATGCTGTGGCTAAATAGGGTTTTTAGCGGACCTGATAGATTCTGTTTTAAGCTATTAAAGAAGCATCCTGGAATGTTGTAAGACCCATGGCAGCTATATTTTTTGGCATTAGGAAGCATAGTAAAGATCTGTTCCCTCATAATGATCTCTAGGGGGATAGTTGTGGATATTTCTTTGGGTGTGGTAAAAAGTGATGGGAGTGGTTAAGCTTGAACTGAACTTGTTGGCCAGCAGGTTTGCTATAATTTCAGGCTGGGCATAAGTGTTGCTGTTTATGATTAACTCAGCACATTGCTGAACATTTCCCCTGAGGTTATGAACATAATTAAAAAAAAGCCTTATGGTTTATCTTTCTCCTGGGATGCCATCTTTGCCTCGTAGTTTGCTTTTGCAGATTTGAACAGCTCTCTAATCTGTTTGTTTAGACTGGTGAATGTCTTTTTGCTCTGTTTTGTCTGTTCCTTCTTGGCTTTGGAGACAATTGTTTTCCTTTTGTTGAATAGCTTTTTTATGCTATGGGTTATTTCAGTCAGTAATCATAGTTTTGACTTGGACAAGTACTGCTTCCTCTATGAAGCTAAGAATGTGGTTGTACACTGCTTTTGTGTATAGCTCAGAGTAGGCCTCAGTGTTATCCAGGTTCACGAGGCTTGGAAGTTTAATAGGCTGTCACATAGTTTGAGGTGATTGACCTTAATAAAGTTCTAAACTGATTTGGAGTTTGATGGGGGCTCTACTTTAGTTTTAATACTAAAGAAGATCATTTTGTGGTCAGATCTTACCTGGGAGGAGTTAATGCATGGGAGGGAGCAGCATTCCCCTATGTTTATGAGTACTAGGTCTAGAATATCTGTACCTCTAGTTGGGGATCTAACTATTTGCTCCAGGATGTTTGCATTGACAAAGTCCAAAAACCTCTGAACAAGTGAAATATGAGGCATATAAGTCTCCCAGCTTATGCAGCCATAGTTGAAGTCATCCATAAGTATGGTGTTAGGCTGAATGTTAAGAAATTCTAGTAGGTTTAAGTAGGAGTTGTGGTTTTCCAGACTCATGCTAGGGGATCTGTAGCTAGCAAGGACATCATAGGGGTCACACCTATGCTTGGGACTGGAGCAGCTCAAGCAAGTCATGTTGTTGAACCTGTCTAGCAGTGTACTTGTCCTTTATAAACACTGAGACACCTCCTTCCCTTGGAAAAGCATTATGGTTTGTTGATCATATCTCCCCAGGCTGACAAATATTGGATCCCCTTGTTGTGACACCAGAAACTAAGTTATTTGTTGAAGTTAATCATTTTATGCTGGTACTGAGGCATCATCACTGGTGAAGGTAGAATGTTACTCTAGGCTAGATTCATACCTGCCTGGGACACATATTCAGGGAGCTCCATAATGTATCTCTTCATATAGTCCATTGAGGTAAGTCTTAGGTCATTTACACCCATATGGACTATGACCATATCATACTGGTACATGTGGATTAAAGACCTAAGTGCATGCATGATCCTGTGGATCCTGGCTACAGATAGACAGCTTACTGTGATCTTCTCCATGTTTAGCCTGGTAAGGGGGACATCATTATGCCTTACAATGGAATCTCCAATAACTAGAATGTTTGGCTATGTGGTGTTTTGCTTTATGGGCTTGGAAGCTGGGCTACTACAATTTTTAGAGTTATGCGTTGTGTGAAGTGCAGTCTTTTTTGAGAGTGTGTGGGTCCACTGAGAGATGCTTTTAGAAGGACTTGGAGATTTGGATAGATTACATGTGAGTACCTTCACATATGTGGGTTTATGTCTTTGTTTCTTAGTGTTGGTAGTGAGTGTTTTGGTTGTAATAATGGCAACTTGGTGTGCTTTTTGTGTGCTTGTATGTGAGAGCTTTGCCTCCAATGACATTGTATACTTACATCTCTCACTCACTGTGTTTGTCTGTCCTAAAATTAAATGGTTGTCACTGGTTCAGGATGGCCATATCCACCAGGCCAGAAAAAGAGATGACAGAGAAATGCTTATCCATTATACCAAATCATTAGTAGATGGGAAGGAGTAAGGGAGAGTCACTTGAAGGAGTAAGGGAGAGTCACTTAAAGGTCTAAGGGAGAGGGTTTGGTAGTATACTATAGGATGACTAGCAGTGGTGCTGCTCTCTGCACATACTGGCAGCTTTTTGAGCAGCTATGAGCAGAAGGATACTATGGAGAGTGTTTGGTATACAGAATTTTAAACTGGAGTGGTTTGCTTATATACAAGGTATGGGTAACCATATTACTCCAGATGAAAAACTAAGGACTTATAGTCACAGGTGTCCACGCCAGGCACAGGGAAGCTCTGAAAAAAATCAGCGCAGTCTCACAAAAATGTAAGACTTTTAAACCAGCAGGATGCAAGACTTTTACACAATTAAGCCTTCAGGCCAATCAGATAAACACACAATAAACCTTCCACCAACATTACTAAACTCAGAGTGCAGAATAAACCCTCTTAATTTAAAATTAACTGCTTCTGAACTCAAGTGAAGTAACAAAAGCTTTATAACAAAAGACAGAACTCCTGCAGTATCAGGAATCCTTGGAAATAAGTGCATACACTTCTACAAACACAGAAAAACCTTGAAAACCTAGAAATATTTTGGCAAACTCAGGAGAACTTTGGCAAACTCAGAACAGCTTTTACAGTATCAGAGGAGGTTAGGAAATATCAGAATACTGATAAAATGACCTAGGAGCAGTACAGTAACAAATAGATGATGCTTCTTTAAGAAGTGCAGAGTGAAAAACAGTGATAAATTGAACAAAATTGATAAATGCAACACAAAAGCACTGATATAGTTAGAGTAAGTACAAAAAAAAAGAACTTATATCAGCTTTGTAGGTGCATAGATGATTTTAGATGCAAAGGAAGGTCTTGTTGTCACAGGTGTCCAAGTCAGACATTAGGAATCTCTGAATAAATGAGCACAGTCAGACAAACATGTGAAGCTTTTATACCAACAGGATGAAATACTTTTAAACAGTTAAGCCCTCAGGCAAATCAAATAAACCCACAATAAGCCTTCCACTAACAGTTCTTCACTCAGATGGATTGAATGAGCCCTCTGCTCCAAGTGTGCAGAATAAAACTCTCTTAATGTAAAATGAACTGGTTTTGAGCTCAAGTGCAGTAACAGATGTTTTACAACAAAAGGTAGAACTCCCACAGTATCAGGAAACCTTGTAAATAAGTTCACAAACTTCTACAAACACAGAAAAACTTTGCAAACCTTAAATGTTTTGGAAAAATTAAGGAGAACTTTGCAAAATCAGAACAGCTTTTGCATATCAGGGGAGGTTAGGAAATATCCGAATAATGTTAAAATGAGCAGTTGCACAAATATATTTTCAATGAATCCCAGTGTTTAGAAATGGTTGTGCTGTAAAACTAAATTCAGCAAAATAATTTTATCTTTTCTCTAGCAAACTAAAAGACTCAGAACTTTAATAGCAAAACAAAAACTTAGAGATAAAAACAATCACAATTTAATGCTTTCGTCTTATATAAAAGACATCATCAGAACCATGAAACAGGAAGTAAAACCAGCTTTTAAAGTAAATCCATGAACATACCCACAAGAACACCAAATGAAATGAAAGAAACAACTAAAAGCCCGGAAAAGTCTTAAAGAGATAGTGAATAAAGAAAGAATAGTGGTATTTACACTATTTACAACTTGGAAACTCTCATTTTAAGTTCACTGGTGATAGAAATGTCATCATTAATCCCTGGCAAATGTGTGGCATCTAATCTAAGTTGCCACAACATTTCACAATCCAATAATTTGTTCTTCCAGTGCCCTGTGTAGCCAGCTGCTTGTACTTATTCCAAAATAAAAAAAAAAAAAAACTTGAATCTTTTAAAAATTTGACAGGATAGGGAATGCCTAGCAAGGGTGCTCTTGCTGCCAGCTTTCTGTATACTATAAACATGCTGATAGAGTCTTTTGTTGAAGGCACTGCTGGTTTTCCTTCCATAAAAGACAACATTGGGTGCACACAGCGATGTATATCACCCTTTCAGAATAACAATAAAACTTTCCCCTTTTGCATGTTTCATAATAATGTTCACTAAGGGACCCATATCATTGTCAATTATTCTTTCTGTATTCACCATTTGCTGTGCATTTCAGATGATGACACCATTCCATACACATCTGGTTCTTTGCTCCCTTTAGAAACTCCCTGACAATGCAGAAAATGTCTTATAATGCAGCACATGCTAAAACACACAATAGAGTAGACAACATGCTTGGCGTGCTTCTGGGATCCTTCTGTTGCCCGTATACATCAGGGAGGTCACTGCAATACATTCTTGAAGTCTGCTTTTTGTGTTGTGTGCAGTGTTGTATAACATGTTATTGAGCAAATAATTGGAGTGACAGGTTATGTTCTTGGTAGGACCTTCCATGCCAGTTGTTTCAGCATTGAAAGGGCAGGGAGGATAATCAGTTAAAGGCACATGATCAGCAGTCAGCAGCTGAGGCACAGGTAAGTGACATATACAGCAACAGTTTTAAAGGCGTGGTGTCTTGTCCACTACAATGAGATGATACATACAACACATAAAAAAGTGATGATGCATGCATTAGTACATTCCAAGCTATGCTAGGCAGTGCACAGATGGGGCAGACTTAGTGTCAAACATAACTATAGCCACATAGATTTCTGATGGGCAGATACAGTAATTTTAACTTGTACAAGTGAGCTGTAAGGATAGAGTGGCAGGGGAGTACAACAGTATGATATGGAGTATGGTCAAGGGACTGATTGGGAGAGGTACGTAAGTACTGCAACATTATGAGATGGGGTAGTGTCACAAAAGGTAAACATGGTAGCCATGTACTCAGAAATGTGGTGCAGAATTGAAGATTACATCCCCTAGTAGTGGAGTGAAACTGCTAAGAGATGATTGCTAAAATAATGTAATTCATTGCCTAGCCTTATCTGATCCTGATATGGTCTGTGGCAGTGAAAAGATAAAACTATATGGTCATGAGTAATCATTCTGATAGAATGTACCATGTGCTGATTCTAATTAACTCCATTTCCCAATAAATGTTTGACAACCAGTAGCAGAGGAACAGATTGTGTGCCCAGTGGTGACAATGAAGGAGGAGTGCTATGAATGTGCATGTGCAGCCTGATGAGACTTTGCAAGTGTTGAGTACTCGAGTCCTGCCAGCCACAATCTGACCATAACCTTGAATGGCTATTACAGGCTGTTTGCCTCATATGAAACTGTGCCTGTATTTTCAACAGTCTCAGCAGTCTTGTGTGGGAGAGTTTGTGTCTGACCACTCCATATCATGAAACTCTCACAAGCATGGAAGGCATGGCCTCTGATGTCAGATCATGGGACTGTCACAGTGTGTTTTTTTGGAGGCATCCACCCATCAGTTACATCAGCAATGTTGTTTGCACCCTATCACTGTACTCCATGCCACTGGGCACTTGTTGCATGCATTTCCCCAGAATCCACATTAACCATCTCTACCATGATGTATTTAGCAGGCAATTGTACCTTGATCACAGTCCAATTGGTTTATGCCAAGTTTTACAGACATATCTAGGATGGTTCTAGAATAATGGTGGCATTACATCACCTGCGTGTATCTCATATGAAAGGTATGTGCACCACAGAGGTAGTGTACAGGCCACATATTTTATGTATGGGGGACACAAGTGAAGGCCACAAGGTACTCTGTCTGTGAGCTGTCCAGCATGCCCCAGTGTGACTGTAGGCACATCCTCTACAAAGACCTATTTTATTATGGATGTTGGTGACTCTTCTCCCTGTGGTGTTGCAGACATTATTATTCTGACATTGGACCATGAAACAGAGCAATCTTGACATACATACATACATACATACATACCTTGTCATGCAAGTTCATAGGCAAGTACTAGGCTAGCTGCCCTTGTGGGCCATTTTGAGCCCAACCAAGGTCTCTCTTGGTACTTGAATTAATCTATCCCATTTGGTTAGAGATTGGCCTTACCCACCCCATGGTCGATAATTATATATCATCCCTAATCAGAATAACTGGGATCATACCATAGATAATTTTATTTATTTATTTATTTATTTATTTATTTATTTATTTATTTATTTATTTATTAGCTTGACATTTGTTAACTGGATATGTCCCACTGTGCATGAGCCCCTTTTCAGTGGTGGTCCAGGGAGAAAAGCTCCTCACAGAAAACTTGGCAAGTCGATATATAACAATATGCACAGAAAAGTTTCAGATACAAGTGTAGGCTCAGAATATGCACAGAAACATTTCAAATACAAGAGGTGACTGAAGATGCAAAGAAAAATTAAATACAATACACACAATACATGAAATATTAAATTCAACAGGCAGTGATGTAAGTCAATGCTGGTTACTATGATCACAAAAGATATCCAAAAGTAGTGCAAGATAGAGCAGGTGAGCAAGCTAAGGAGAAAAAAAAAGAAATGTAGGAGATAAAATAATACATCCAGGTAGAGAAGATGAGTGCAGTACATAGGGAATATAAAAAGGACATCAGAAAATAAAGAGCAATATGCTCAAAGAAGTAAGGGAGGTAGATGATGGAATGTTGAGAGAAATTAACTTGCCCAAGAGACAGAGAGTTAGGTTGGACTTTGGCAGGAGCAAATCCATGAGTTTAGTAGTGTTTCTTTTAAGGCCTTTTTGAAGTTATGCGTATTACATATAGCTCTGATGGACAGGGCGAGTTTATCCCAAACTAAAGCAAGAGAGTAGCTATAGAGATGCTTACTGATTTTGTTTTGGGGGGGGTTTGATCTATGCATGGGATAAAGCATTTAGGAGCTACCTCTGCCTATTAGTTACATAGGGGGCAGTCCTGGGGTAAATGTTCTGTTTCCTACTTGAATATGGACAGAGGATAAACTTTGTTTTATGAGGATTTGGAGTCTCCTCCATAGCAGTGGTATCATCTGAGAGATATACCTGTCCCTCAAAAGCATTCTTTTAGTGTTACAGAAGAAGTTTAGACCTCCCAGAGGCTGACTATTTCTGAGTTTCAATCCCTGATTTTGTCACCAGTTATTTATTTGGGACAAACCTTCCTGCAGAATGGCTAAGTCATTTGGACACTGTTACTTGAGCTGCAGACCAGAGGTGCCTGGAAAGATTGATTTTTCAGTTGTACTTGGTCCAGCCTTAGCGTCAAAGATATTGGAGTATACCATGAAGTACTGTAGTAGACATTACTAACCTTGTGCATCCCCAGCTAGCATGTGGGTGCCAGATGCCAGCCCAGTTCCTACATCTCATTGACCTGTTGGTATGAGTGGCCTTTCACATTGGCCAGTGAGTGATACAAAAAACTCCTTGTCCTTAGCGAGACAATTCTATGTGTGCAGTCTTCCCTATTGAGGAACTGTCTGTCACAATGTCCTGTGCCTTGACTTTTGCATGGTGTATGACATCTGTAACCCTTTACTGAATCGTTACAGTGATCTGTTATGGCACCCACATCATTCAAATAGAGCACCAGTCTCTGCCAAGTCTGGTTATAGTACTATTTGTCAGAATCAGCTTTACCAGGATGTACATGCCAAATGTTCAAAGGAACTGAAGTAGAGCTTCATTCTCCTAGGTAAACAAAATCTACCCACCCATCAGCTCTGTACTGCACACATATTGACAGGTTTACACAAACATGTATGCATCTATTTCTCATCCTTAGTTAGAGCTACGCATAGACTTCTTGTTATCCATTACAGACCATATGCATGCCTCAATATGTAATCCTGGAACTACCTACCCCACAGTGCCATGCCCAACACAATATTTCTGTTGCATATGGTACCCCTTAAAATATAAGGCAGACAGTGCGGTAGCATTCTTGGTCCAGCCTTAGCTTCAAAGATATTGGAGTATACCATGAAGTACTGTAGTAGACATTACTAACGTTATGCGTCTCCAGCTAGCATGTGGGTGACAGATGCCAGCCCAGTTCAGACATCTCATTGACCTGTTGGTATGAGTGGCCTTTCACATTGGCCAGTGAGTGATACAAAAAACTCCTTGTCCTTAGCAAGACAATTCTATGTGTGCAGTCTTCCCTGTTGAGGAACTGTCTGTCACAATGTTCTGTGCCTTGACTTTTGCATGGCGTATGACGTCTGTAACGCTTTACTGAATCGTTACAGTGATCTGTTATGGCACCCACATCATTCAAATAGAGCACCAGTCTCTGCCATGTCTGGTTATAGTACTATTTGTCATAATTAGCTTTACCAGGATGTACATGCCAAATGTTCAAAGGAACTGCAGTAGAGCTTCATTCTCCTAGGTAAGCAAAATTTACCCACCCATCAGCTATGTACTGCACACATATTGACAGGCTTACACAAACATATATGCATCTATTTCTCATCCACAGTTAGAGCTATGCATAGACTTCCCGTTATCCATTACAGACCATATGCATGCCTCAATATGTAATCCTGGAACTACCCACCCCACAGTGCCATGCCCAACACAATATTTCTGTTGCATATGGTACCCCTTAAAATACAAGTGCAGACAGTGCGGTACCATTACAGGGCCCTGTTTACCCAGTTAACTTTACATTGCAATGCTTGTATCAGTGTGACTATCATTCATTACAGGGTTTGCTGGTTTTGGCAGCTGGTCTGTACCAGGTGGGACTACTTCCTAAAAACTGTATAACTCCTTCCTTAACTCTTTAAAGTTGCGAGTTTACAGAATCTGTAACTGAAATTCTTTTATTCAACAGATGTACGGTGTTGAGTGAGGTTGTACTATATGGTTCCAGTATTTTATATTATGCTAGTAAGTTCAATTTAATGTAGCCGCTATGCTGATAAAGCTAATTAGCAAAGCTGTTTCTGTATAACTATCCCATTTTTTATTTTATTTTGTTTTTTCATGTTATCCAAATGCACTGGCAATAGCCATGCACATCATAGTGAGCACATATCATGTGATCCCTATGCTTATTTATCCAGAAGGGGTGCACCATTTGCAACACTCTTCTGCACTATGGAGATGTAGCAGAATCATAGTATAGTACTATGCTGTATGGCGTGGGATCTAAACCATGTGCTTGTGCTCATGGGGCTAACATTTTTTTTTTCCTGAAGATGACTTCACTGAGTGACCATGGCTAATTCAGACACTATGAAATGAAGTGCTCCAGTATGGTGTGCCAGGGAGAGCAAGATTTTCTTTCTGCACAAGGACTTCCAGAAGAACCTGCTAAGACAGTATGACTGCCCTTGTAGAAGGCTGATGCCCAGCATGAACTTACTAGGATTATGAGTAATGCCATTGACATTATCCTTTCTGGGTGATCAGTGCTAGCATAATTACAGTGATCTGAGGTGGTGGACCCTGAACTGCTTTGAAATTGAGAGTCAGATGTTCATAAGAAGCATTCTGGAATATATTGTAAGCATTTTTAAGTTTATTTTTCCAATGATTTTTTTTTCTGATCTCTCACCTGCTGTACATGTGTATTTGAGTGCACGTTTTTGCAGCAGCAGATTAGTGTCGATTGAACAGGTCTGGATGAGAATCCCAGCAGTGTGATACATGTGGCGTTCACGGCAGTTAATTGTACAACTGCAGTTGCGGTCTTAGCATGTGTATGTAATATTTTAACACACTCCCAAGAGACATTTGTTCCATCATTCACCCATCCCACTTTAAAGAAAAACTCTAACTTCATCTACTCAACTTCAAAATATGTCCTTGTCAAGCCCTTACTTAAGCTCCCCACAACCCTACTATATACCTTTTCAGTCCCTCCACATAAGTACTCCACTATTGTGGATACTTATAAAAGTCTAGAATAAATACTGTTGGACTTAACTCTTTTTGTAAATATGTAAATATATTTTTTAGTCTGTAAAAATATTGATATGTATATATCATGTGTTTGCATTTTTGCTTTGTCTGTCTAATGTTCTTATATAACTAATTTTGACCATATTTTTGTCTCAAATGTTTGATTCTCTGTAAACTGTTTGTGTATTTTTTGGAGCTTTTCTCCTCAGGTCTCCATTGAAAATGGGCCACAAGCCCAGCTGGACCAACCCGGTTAACAAATGTCAATAAATAAAATAAAGAAAATTTTCCCACTGAGTACTCCTATAGGTCCCTTTGTAGGGAAATCAGAGTGGAGGCCATGGTCTCTTCAGTCTCCACTGGTCAAAGTGTCTGGCACTGGACACCAGTGCCCACAAGGGCTGACTCCTAGCAGATGGAAAATGGCTGCCTTTTTGAAGGTGACATGGTGGGTTCATAGGTGCTAGCTATGAACAGAAAACAGATTTAGGCGGGATAGAAAAGGTAATCTTCTCAGAATGGCTTGAATGATGTCTGCCTGTTCCTCTGGTAACAGTTACAGTGTGTGTAGAATGGAGTGTGTGTGCTGTGTCTTTAAGAAGCATTTTAAGGATTGAATGTGCATATATAAATAGTGAGCACGTCCTATACCCAGTGCCATTTTGAGAGTGCAGCCAGAGAGTGACTATGTATGAGTGTAATAGCTAGTTTGTTTATAACTTTACCTAAGTTAAAGTATTAAGTCTCAATCCTGATGTGTTTGTACACAATAAAGCTGCTTGAAAAGAACCCACGGAGTCTTGTCTATTGCATTCTGACTAGATGAGTGACATGAAGTCAGAAGAGGGATGCCAGAAACTGATATCCAGAGTCATGAAGTGCAGAGACAACAGTGAAAATAAACCAAAAGAAACAAGCACAAAAACAAGCCAGAAAAACAACAAAAGTAACAAAAATTGCATGGTTTGTTTTATAAATAAGATGAAACAGAGTATTACAAGGGCACAAATCACATTATTAAACAAGCCAAAGGCACAAAAGGTTTATTAACTAAGCAAAATGTTTAAGATTAAGTTATTTGATAAAACGATTGTCAGAAAAGCCATAAAGGGTCAGAAATTACTTGGAGTTACAAAATGAGTATGTTTAGAGCAAAACGGGCATGTTTAGAGTAAAACGGGCACAAGAAAAATACAAGGGGCCTAAAAAGAGATTAAATGAGCAAAACAAATATAATAAAGGGCAAAAAGGGCACATTAAGCATAAATAAATCAAGGCAACTGCATGTTTTGGGCAAAGTGTTGTGTTTTGGCACAAACTAATGTTTCGCATTAACTAAAGCCCTGGATATCATAATTAAAGTTATTCTAAGTATTTCAAAGTGTGTAAAAGTGCTTATAGTGTGTGCTTTTCACTGCACATTTACTTTGGAGAGTCTGTTAGTGAGTAAAGTGCAACTATTTCATGAAGTACAGTCAAAGTACAGTCATTTCGAAAAGTTTATTGTGCTGGGTGTGTCTATTCACAGAGTGCCACCATTACAGAATGTGTATTGCACTGTAAAGAGTTACTTAGTCAGGTACTGCCATTTTGGAGAAGTTTCAGTGTGCTGTGTACTGTTTATTCGCAAAATGCAATTACTTTGAAATGTTTCTTATTCTGAGCTTCTCCTGACCAGTTCATTCACACAGTACAGTTATCTGAAATGTTTCTTACACTGATAAGGGGTGAGTTCTTACAGAACGGTGATTACAAGAGTGTTGCAGTGCCCGAGAGACTTATTTTGCAAAGTTTAGTTATCCAGAGGCTTATTGTATTACTGGGCATAGTTACCAGTGCTGGCATAAATTTCTGGCATATGTATATGAGTGTATGTTCATGCATAGTTACAAAACCCTTCACTGGTATGTGTTAATATGGCAGATGGATTTTGAAAGCCCTCACCACTTGTATTTATTTTATTTATTTATTTTATTTATTTTATTTTACATTTGTTGACCGGGCTAGTCTGGCTGGATACATGTCCATTTTCAGCAGAGGCCCGAGGAGAAAAGCTCCACTAAATACTAAGTACATTACATAAAAAACATTACTTCTAATAAAAGCAAAATTTTAGAATTAAAAAGACCATCCGGAGGGAAGGCTAGTTTTAAAGAGAGACATATACACCATATGTAGTTCATTACATATTTGCATTAAATATATGCAATTACTTATTAGCAATTTTACATAAATTATGCATAGTTAGAATTAGAAAGGTTAAAAGAGGGAGGAACAGGCAAAATTAGATAAGAAGTGTGTATAGAAAAGGTTAATCAGGTGCATCGCAGGAACAAAGCCAGTGGTTTAGGTAGAAAAGTTTAATTTTCTGTTTGAATAGAGGCAGGGATGTAGTCAAGGTAATGTCACTAGGTAAGAGATTCCAACTTCTACCTATAGTGTTAGTGAATAGAGAACCACCTGCTGTATTGTTTACTTTTATTGATTTTGTCATAATTTTACTAGAAGAGCGAAGTGAGTTGAGATTGTTGTAAGGGATTAGAAGTTGAGAGATTATAGGGGTGTTGTCAGGAAGGTATAGTATGTTGTGGGCTATAGTGAGTTGAGGGATTATTAGGTAGTTTTGAAACTCGAGCCAGCCAAGTTGTTTTAGGTTTATACAATGGTGGGTCCTAAAGGGGTTACCAGTGGCGAAGCGAGCTATGTTGTTGTAACAGGTTGCAAGTTTATTAAGATTGATTTTTTTGAGGTTTGTATAAATGGGGGAAGCATATAGGAGAGTAGATAGGAGATGAGATTGAGCAATTTTGGTTCTAGTTGCTGGGGTTAGAAAAGGTTTGATGCGATATAGGGATCCAATTTTTGTTAACAGTCTTGATGGTGTTATTAATATGCTGATCGAAGGAAAGATTATTGTCGATGGTTATACCTAAGAGTTTAGTGGTAGGATCAGGTGAGATGATGGTGCCATTGTTTGAGGAAATGGAGAAGTTTAAAGGAGGAGAGAGGTGGGGGAGAAGAGGAGAAGTTTGGTTTTGGCATTTAGTAGGAGAAACCGTAGAAAACCAAGTTTCTACTGTGTTAAAGGTGTTTTGGGTCAATGAGGTCAGTTCAGTAGAGGAAGGGGCTGTGCAGATTAGGGTAGAATCATCTGCATATTGTATGCAGGTAGCTTGTGGGATAGCAGTTTGAAGGTCGTTAATAAAGAGGGAGAACAGCAGTGGACCCAGAATGGAGCCCTGGGGAACTCCAATGGATATAGGCAAGAGAGATGAGATGTGGTTTTCCCAAATTACTGCTTGTTGTCTGTTGCTAAGATAAGATTTAAACCAGCTAGTGGCCAGTTTATCACAAGAGAGAGATTTAAGAATGTGAAGTAAGAGTGAGTGGTTGACCATGTCGAAAGCTTTAGAGAGGTCAATGAAAAGAGCGGAAGAGAAAGTGTTGTTGTTTAGATTTTTGTTGATAGTATCTACAAAGGATAGAAGGGCAGTGGTGGTGCTATGGTGGGGTCTGAAACCGTGCTGGCAGTTTGCTATTATGCTGTGAAGAGAGAGATAGTGTACAAGTTGTTGATGAATACATTTTTCCATGATCTTTGCTAGGGGAGAGAAGGGCAATTGGTCTAAAGTTGGAAAGGTCAAGGGAGTTTCCACCTTTATGCAGTGGGATAATATAGGATACTTTCCAGATATCAGGGATGGTTCCTTCTTGGATAGTTCTGTTGATAAGTAAGGATATAGGATATGCAATTTCTTTGGCAGCTTTCTGGAGGAACAGAGAAGGGAGCTTGTCAGCAGAAGGTGTACAGGGTTTTAGTTTGTGAATGAGTTTATAGATAAAAGAGGTAGATATAGGTTTTAGAGAGTTAGAAGAGGAGGTGGTTATGTTAGTTGGTATATGAGAGTCGTTAGGGTTCATTTGTTTGGCTAAGGATTGAATAGTTTCAGAGAAAAAGAGTTGAAGACATTTGCAGTGTGGAGTGCGGTATCTGGATCAGTATTTAGAGGGGAAGGAGTTTTGCAGTCCCTGGGAGAGAAGTCTGTTTACTGAGGACCAGAACTGTTTGGAGTTATTAATATGAGTTTCCTGAAGCTTACAGTAGTAATTTTCTTGTCAGAGATTATTGATTTTTTGCAAGATTTCTAAGCTGTGAAATTAACTAAATCAGGTTTTTGTCTATCACATCTCCATTTTGTCCATGCTTTGTTTCTAGCATGCATGAGTTTTTTAGTGTTTGAGGTCAGCCATGGGGCAGGTTTGGTCTTAATTCTAATGGAGCCTTGGGCATGTGTATTGAGTATGGATAAGAATGTAGTATTAAACAATAATACTGCTTCCTCCAGAGGAAGTGATTTTAAACAATTCCATTCACATGCTCTCAGATCAGCTTTAAAGAGGTCTATGTTAAAATGCTTGAGATCGAATTAGCCTTGTATTAGGAGGTTGACATATTCTGATTTTAATCTAGTAATGTAGGTTAGGGAGTGGTCGCTGATGTCATCTGGCAAGGTACCTACTTTATATTGTTTGTTAACTTTATTTGTGAGTATCCAGTCTAGTATACTCTCTTTATTACTGGGCTTATTGACTCTTGTAGTTGAGGTAATAGTTTGTGTGAAACCATGTAGGTTAATGTGAGAGGAGGGGTTATCATTATTAATAGTGTTCCAGTCTATGTTAACATGCGCCAAGAACTATAGTTTCTTGGGGTAGGTGGTAGAGACCCAACTTAGATACTAAGTACCCTTAAAATACAAGTGCAGACAGTGCGGTACCATTACAGGGCCCTGTTTACCCAGTTAACTTTACATTGCAATGCTTGTATCAGTGTGACTATCATTCATTACAGGGTTTGCTGGTTTTGGCAGCTGGTCTGTACCAGGTGGGACTACTTCCAAAACTGTATAACTCCTTCCTTAACTCTTTAAAGTTGCGAGTTTACAGAATCTGTAACTGAAATTCTTTTTATTCAACAGATGTACGGTGTTGAGTGAGGTTGTACTATATGGTTCCAGTATTTTATATTATGCTAGTAAGTTCAATTTAATGTAGCCGCTATGCTGATAAAGCTAATTAGCAAAGCTGTTTCTGTATAACTATCCCATTTTATTTTATTTTGTTTTTCATGTTATCCAAATGCACTGGCAATAGCCATGCACATCATAGTGAGCACATATCATGTGATCCCTATGTATTTATCCAGAAGGGGTGCACCATTTGCAACACTCTTCTGCACTATGGAGATGTAGCAGAATCATAGTATAGTACTATGCTGTATGGCGTGGGATCTAAACCATGTGCTTGTGCTCATGGGGCTAACATTTTTTTTTTCCTGAAGATGACTTCACTGAGTGACCATGGCTAATTCAGACACTATGAAATGAAGTGCTCCAGTATGGTGTGCCAGGGAGAGCAAGATTTTCTTTCTGCACAAGGACTTCCAGAAGAACCTGCTAAGACAGTATGACTGCCCTTGTAGAAGGCTGATGCCCAGCATGAACTTACTAGGATTATGAGTAATGCCATTGACATTATCCTTTCTGGGTGATCAGTGCTAGCATAATTACAGTGATCTGAGGTGGTGGACCCTGAACTGCTTTGAAATTGAGAGTCAGATGTTCATAAGAAGCATTCTGGAATATATTGTAAGCATTTTTAAGTTTATTTTTCCAATGATTTTTTTTTTCTGATCTCTCACCTGCTGTACATGTGTATTTGAGTGCACGTTTTTGCAGCAGCAGATTAGTGTCGATTGAACAGGTCTGGATGAGAATCCCAGCAGTGTGATACATGTGGCGTTCACGGCAGTTAATTGTACAACTGCAGTTGCGGTCTTAGCATGTGTATGTAATATTTTAACACACTCCCAAGAGACATTTGTTCCATCATTCACCCATCCCACTTTAAAGAAAAACTCTAACTTCATCTACTCAACTTCAAAATATGTCCTTGTCAAGCCCTTACTTAAGCTCCCCACAACCCTACTATATACCTTTTCAGTCCCTCCACATAAGTACTCCACTATTGTGGATACTTATAAAAGTCTAGAATAAATACTGTTGGACTTAACGGTTTTTGTAAATATGTAAATATATTTTTTAGTCTGTAAAAATATTGATATGTATATATCATGTGTTTGCATTTTTGCTTTGTCTGTCTAATGTTCTTATATAACTAATTTTGACCATATTTTTGTCTCAAATGTTTGATTCTCTGTAAACTGTTTGTGTATTTTTTGGAGCTTTTCTCCTCAGGTCTCCATTGAAAATGGGCCACAAGCCCAGCTGGACCAACCCGGTTAACAAATGTCAATAAATAAAATAAAGAAAATTTTCCCACTGAGTACTCCTATAGGTCCCTTTGTAGGGAAATCAGAGTGGAGGCCATGGTCTCTTCAGTCTCCACTGGTCAAAGTGTCTGGCACTGGACACCAGTGCCCACAAGGGCTGACTCCTAGCAGATGGAAAATGGCTGCCTTTTTGAAGGTGACATGGTGGGTTCATAGGTGCTAGCTATGAACAGAAAACAGATTTAGGCGGGATAGAAAAGGTAATCTTCTCAGAATGGCTTGAATGATGTCTGCCTGTTCCTCTGGTAACAGTTACAGTGTGTGTAGAATGGAGTGTGTGTGCTGTGTCTTTAAGAAGCATTTTAAGGATTGAATGTGCATATATAAATAGTGAGCACGTCCTATACCCAGTGCCATTTTGAGAGTGCAGCCAGAGAGTGACTATGTATGAGTGTAATAGCTAGTTTGTTTATAACTTTACCTAAGTTAAAAGTATTAAGTCTCAATCCTGATGTGTTTGTACACAATAAAGCTGCTTGAAAAGAACCCACGGAGTCTTGTCTATTGCATTCTGACTAGATGAGTGACATGAAGTCAGAAGAGGGATGCCAGAAACTGATATCCAGAGTCATGAAGTGCAGAGACAACAGTGAAAATAAACCAAAAGAAACAAGCACAAAAACAAGCCAGAAAAACAACAAAGTAACAAAAATTGCATGGTTTGTTTTATAAATAAGATGAAACAGAGTATTACAAGGGCACAAATCACATTATTAAACAAGCCAAAGGCACAAAAGGTTTATTAACTAAGCAAAATGTTTAAGATTAAGTTATTTGATAAAACGATTGTCAGAAAAGCCATAAAGGGTCAGAAATTACTTGGAGTTACAAAATGAGTATGTTTAGAGCAAAACGGGCATGTTTAGAGTAAAACGGGCACAAGAAAAATACAAGGGGCCTAAAAAGAGATTAAATGAGCAAAACAAATATAATAAAGGGCAAAAAGGGCACATTAAGCATAAATAAATCAAGGCAACTGCATGTTTTGGGCAAAGTGTTGTGTTTTGGCACAAACTAATGTTTCGCATTAACTAAAGCCCTGGATATCATAATTAAAGTTATTCTAAGTATTTCAAAGTGTGTAAAAGTGCTTATAGTGTGTGCTTTTCACTGCACATTTACTTTGGAGAGTCTGTTAGTGAGTAAAGTGCAACTATTTCATGAAGTACAGTCAAAGTACAGTCATTTCGAAAAGTTTATTGTGCTGGGTGTGTCTATTCACAGAGTGCCACCATTACAGAATGTGTATTGCACTGTAAAGAGTTACTTAGTCAGGTACTGCCATTTTGGAGAAGTTTCAGTGTGCTGTGTACTGTTTATTACTTAAAATGCAATTACTTTGGAATGTTTCTTATTCTGAGCTTCTCCTGACCAGTTCATTCACACAGTACAGTTATCTGAAATGTTTCTTACACTGATAAGGGGTGAGTTCTTACAGAACGGTGATTACAAGAGTGTTGCAGTGCCCGAGAGACTTATTTTGCAAAGTTTAGTTATCCAGAGGCTTATTGTATTACTGGGCATAGTTACCAGTGCTGGCATAAATTTCTGGCATATGTATATGAGTGTATGTTCATGCATAGTTACAAAACCCTTCACTGGTATGTGTTAATATGGCAGATGGATTTTGAAAGCCCTCACCACTTGTATTTGATCAGAATATTATAGAGAACTGAAGAATATTTGAGCAATAGTACAATATTTTTATACAAGCAGCTTATTCAGATAAAGATGCATGTGCTAGGATAGTCATTTTGCTAAACCTAGCTGGCTTAGAGGCCATAGAAAGAAAACATTAATTTGTGTATGCACAAGCAGTTTATGAAGGAGAAGTTGAAACTGTCATATTGTTGTACAGGCTGAATCAAGAGAAGACCCCTAATGTTTAAAGTGCAAATTAAAATATATGTGTAACCCCCCCAGACAAATATTACATTAAAGAGGCATTTGTTTTACGTGGGAGATCAGAAACCAGGGGAAACATTTGGAGCTTATATAACTGACCTGAGAAACAAAGCTAAAATATGTCAGTTTGGTGATTTAAAAGATGAGTTGATAAAGGACAGGCTTCTGTGTTGTAGTGCTGCAGTGAGAAAGATTTTGCTTTGTGACAGTGATTTAACATTGAGCAAAGCTATAGAGATTTGTCACATCTAGGAAGTTACAGAAAAGCACACAAGTATGCTTGCAAGTGATGAGTATGGTTTCAACAAGCTCTAGAGTGACTGTAGATAGCATGCAACATGTGGCAAACAGAAGCAGGCCTAAACACATGGCAGCCACAACCACTGCTGGTCCACCAGGGAAACCACATAGTTTTCCAGCAAGTTCTAAGAAGAGTGCATGCTTAGTGCAGTACAAATGTGAGCCAGTAAAGCCCAAGTCCAACCTTATTGTTAACTGTCGTAATTGTGGAGCCAATCATGAATCTAAAAGAGAGAAATGCTTAGCATTTGGTCAGCAATGACACAAGTGTAGAAAATGGAATCATTTTCAAAAGTTTTGCAAATCAAGTAAACCTCACACAGTTATAAGGAAAGGTCACTCAAGAAAGCAAACTGATCAAGTAGAATTGCAGCAGTCCACTTTCTATGTAGATGGTGAGTCAGTAGTTGGTGAAAAGATGATGCAGTGAATTTGTTAACAAGAAATGAAATGATTTTTACTGTTCAGATTAATGGTAAATCCACTGAGCTCAAAAAAGACAGTGGTTCAAAATGTAATGTTATGTGAGTAGATACTTTTGCTAAAGTGAGGGCTAATGAGCAACTCAAGTGTGGTCAGTTATACAAAACTTGTTGCTTATGGAGGTGAAGAAATTCAAACTGAAGGCTCAGTAGTACTTTCATGTTATTTGGCCCAGCACTGTTACAACTTATTATTTTATGTAGTTCAAAGACCTGTACAGTCATTGTTGGATCTCAGAGAAAGCTTGAGAATGAATCTGCTTTCTTTTACTAAAGAAGTTCATCAGATAAGCACTTCCTAGTTCCAATTTCTCCTAAGCCATTTTCTCTATGCTGATGTTTTTGATGACAAGTTGGGCAAACTTCCAGTTGTGTATTCTATAAAATTCGACCCAGAGTTCAGTCCAGTGGTCAGACCTGCAAGAAAAGTTCCAATAGCCATGCAGGGTAGCATCAAAGCTCAGTTGGATAAAATGGCGCAGCAAGGTGTAATTTGTCCATTTACAGAACCAACTGAATGTGTTTCATCCATGGTAGCAGCTCACAAAAAAGGCTTAGATGAAATCAGAATATGTAATGACCAAAGAGATTTGAACAAAGCATTGAAGAGATCACATCATCCAATGTGTACAGACGAAGATGTCGCAGCCCTAATACCGAATGCCACTGTTATTTTCTGTCTTAGATGCAAAGAGTTCATTTTGGCAAGTGATGCTTGATCGCATATCCTCATTACTGACTACTTTCAGTACCCCATTTGGCAGATATAGATTCCTGAGGATGTCATTTGGAAAAAAATTCCACAAGTGAAGCTTTTCAGCATGCAATGGAGCAAATTTTTTTCAGGATATCCCTGTGCCATAGTAGTAGATGATTTATTGGTCGGAGGCAATGGTGAAGCAGAGCATGACAGAAACCTTAAGAGAGTTTTAGACAGAGCATGTGAAGTTAACCTAAAGCTCAATCCTCTGAAATGCAAATTCAGGCTAGCAGAAGTGACATATGCTGGTCATTTATTTTCTAGTACTGTCTTGCAACCAGACCCATCTGAACAGGCAGCCAGTCTCAAATGCCAGTGCTAGATAATGATCAAGCTCTGAGACATTTTGTTGGTACAGTCAGCTATTTAGGAAAGGTTAAAGCAGACTTCAGTCAGTTGATTGCACCTTTGAGAGAGCTGACATGCAAAAATGTTACATGGTGTTGGTTAGAACAGCACCAGAAAGCATTTGATGCCCTTAAGTGGAAAATTGCCACCCCACCTACGTTAACATACTATGATGTGAACAAACCAGTAACCCTTTCCTGTGATGCTTCAAAATTTGGTCTTGGCAGAGTAATTTTTCATGAAGGCAGACCAGTAGCCTATGCTTCAAGAACTCTTACCCAAACTGAAATACAATATGCTCAAATTGAGAAAGAACTTTTGGCAATAGTGTTTGCGTGTTCCACGTTTGATGATTATATCTATGGTCGAACTAGTCAGATTGAAACTGATCACCAACCTCTAGTTACTGTTTTAAAGAAGCCTGTGCATTCTTCTCCAGCAAGATTACAAAGAGTGATGCTCAAATTGCAAAAGTACAACTTCAAAATGGTCTATACAAAAGGCAAACTTCTCTATTTGGCTGATACCTTATCCAGATAACCCAGAAATACACTGGAACAGCTTCATGAAGAGAATTTTGACTTTGACATAATGGAAGTACATAATTTTTCTACCATGAGACTTGATGAGCTAAGAGATCATATAAAGACTGATCCAACTTTGCAAAAGCTCAACCATTACATTAATGCTGGATGGCTGTCAAAGCAATCTAGTGTACTGCCTGAAGTGCAAACTTGTTTTCCTTACAGAGATGAGATGTTGATGGAAGATGGCATTATTGTCAAAGGTCCTAAAATTGCTGTTCCTGCTACCTTACAACATGAATATATACAGATTTTACATAGTGGTCACCCAGGTTCCGAATCTACCAAAAGGAGGGTGAGAGGACTAGTAATTTGGCCTTTTATAGCAAAAGACATTGATAAAGTACCTTCAACTTGTTCAGTGTGTAATATTACTAGACCACATCTGCAAAAAGAACCACTTCAGCTAAGAAAAGTTCCTGAATTACATTGCTCAACAGTAGCCACTGATAAATTTTAGTGGAACAATCAGCATTACTTGGTATTGGTAGGCTCTTATTCAAACTGGTTTGAGATTGATCTACTACCTAACCTAATGTTCAGTGTTGTTATTACTAAGTTAAAACATCATTTCTCAGTCCATGATAGTCCTCACAAAGTTATTTCTGACAATGGCACTCAGTTTATTAGTCAATTGTTTCAGAAAATTGCAAGAGAATGTGACTTTGTACATGTTACTTGTAGTCCAAAATATCCTCAGTAAAATAGTCTAGCTGAATGTGCAGTGCAGAATGAAAAAGGAATTACTTGAGATGTCAAAGCATATTAATACTGATGTCTATTTGAATTTACTTAATCTCAGACACATACCCCGTGATGATATACTTGGCTCGCCTGCTCAGAGACTTCTATCTAGGCAAACCAGAACAACATTGCCTATCAGTTCCAGTTTGTTGAGGCATAAAGCTAAGAACAACAAGACTATTAGATCTCAACTACTCAGAAAGCATACTTTCCAGAAGTCCAGCTATGACAAATTGAGCAGATTTCTTCATCCATTGAAAGAAGGAGAGACAGTGAGGATACAAACGGCAAAAGGTTTCAACCGGATTGGTCAAGTTACAGGTATATGTACCGAGCTGAGATCCTAAGTCGTAGAATCTGAGGGTGTGGAGTACAGGACAAATTACAGACATCTTCCTTTATCAGAAATGATATCACAGCATTGTTCCTGTTATACAGACTCTAGATCTCAGAGTTCCTGTTCCAGAATGTGCCTTAACTTCTACTTCTATTTCCAATGATGTTCCTGATGCACCCGAAAGTTGAGCATTCCACAGATACAGTCCCAGTTGCTAAATGTGATTCTAGTTTCTATGTCACATGATTTGGTCATATTTCCAAACTTAGTGTGAAATACACAGCAACCTGGACTTAACTGCATATATGTATATTTACTTCTGTATAAATTGCATGACCAAGAATTATTTATATTGATTGCATGTCAATTACTGTTTTAACATTGCATGACTTATTTCTCAAACAGGGAGACTGTAGAACAGAATGTGTGTGCTGTGTCTTTAAGAAGCATTTCAAGGACTGAACGTGCATATATAAATAGTGAGCATGTGCTATACCCAGTATCATTTTGAGAGTGCAGCCAGAGAGTGAATATGTATGAGTGTAATAGCTAGTTTGTTTATAATTTTACCTAAGTTGAAGTATTAAGTCTCAATCCTGATGTGTTTATACATAATAAAGCTGCTTGAACAGAAGACATGAAGTCTCGTCTATTGCATCATGACTAGATGAGTGACATAGTTGCTGGTAGACAAGGTATGCTGGCAACTGCATACCATCTTAGCAATGTGGACCTCCTTCTGGCATGGCTTGTAAAGCTATGCAACTGGAAGGCTCAGGCCATGAAGCCACCAGAGAAGCAAATATCCTCTAAAACTGGCCATCCTGACAGTTGATGCCTTGGTTTGTTTTCCTGTATGCATGCCTGGCACTCAACTATGCCAGCATTATTAACTTACTGGTGTTTTCCCCTGCATTATATGTAATTAACAATTCCAGGTTTGTTGCCCTACCCCCCTATCAAAATTTGTCTGTGCTCAGGACATCTGTGCTCATCCACTGTCCTTCTAAACTATTATGTGCTCCACCACTGCCTAAATGAATCTATGTTTGATCTTTGTCTGCCTGTCTTTGCCCCCTGGCCTTCTCTTTCAATCTCATCTACAAGCTTCACTTGCTACCTTCCTCACTCACCTTTCTTTTTTATATATGTAGAAAGGGTCCTTTTCTTGCAAAATAATTAGCCTCTCTTCTTATAGGTTCATAGGCTCATAGGTGTTTACTTGGCTAATGACCACAAAGGCCTTTTCAAGCCTAGCCATGCATCCCAAATCTTTGACAAGTTCTGATAAGAATGGGCCTGCCTGGGAGATTAAACATTTACAGGTTACCTGTATCCATTAGAGACATAGGTTCCAAACCAGGGGATGAATTTCCAGTTTTACATCCAATTGTCCAAGTTGCACTTGAATTGAGTTAGGGAAGAACACTGCTTCACATGGATGGGGAGCCTGTCCCATTGACGGGGTAGTCTCTGGGCTACATACCTATCTCTCCTGTAGGTCCTATTTATATCACAGGCAAGGTTTAAGTCTTTAGAATAGGTAATTCTGTTGCTGTTTGTTGTGTGGATAAACAGGAGGTCCATCAGAATGGGATCTGACAATGATCTGTATGGCTGGCATAAATATCCCCTCAAAAGCCTGTAGGAGACAGAATACAGGGATGGGACCTTGAGGCAGTCTGCCTAGGACATTTTACTTATGCCCTGTATTCTTTTAGAGAGGAGCATCTGTGGACATTCCAATTGTTGGATATGCCTGGTTAGGTACATACCAAAGGGGGCACTGAACTCAATGATAGGTCTGATGTATGCCGAATACAGTGGAACAATGACTTCCTTGGACTTAGATGCTATGCCTTTGTTTATAAGTTGCGCAACATAGAATGATTTCCTCACCACTGTAGACACATGATGGTCAAAGGCTAGATTACTATCTCTGTGTGTCCCTATGTCCTCGACTACTGGGTCATCTTTAAGAGGTGTGTTGTCAATATGATAATTACCAGGGATGGATGACTTCCCAAAGGATACTAGTATGCATTTCTTGGCATTTAGTTTTAGTCCATGGCTCTGTCACCAGTTGTTTGTCTGTGTCAGCCCCTCCTGGAGAACAGTTGCATCAGTGTGAAATTCAGTGACAGCTCCTAATTTGCAATCATATGCAGATTTAGTCAGCCAGAGACCACTGACATTGGCATTGACTTCTGAGAAGTAAATGCCAAAAAGGAGTGGTCCAAGGACTGATCCTGAGGGACACTACTTGTGACTGGCCCCTTTGTAGAGGTGGACTCCCCAATTCTAACTTCTTGGGTCCTCTCTGTGAGCCAGCTGGCTGTCCACTGGTTGACATACAGGTTTGTACCTAACCTCTTTAGTTTGTCAACAATGCCCGAGTGGGGTATTGCATCAAATGCCTTGGCCAGGTCAAGGTAGGCAGTGTGAATGATTTTGCCCTCATCCTTTGCTTTGGTGATCATCTCAAAGAAGTCCACAACTTCTCCCTCTAAATTAATGCTTATACTTTTGTGCTTCCCTCTATTTGCTTACCTTACCATTACTTATTTTCCTATCTACCTACTGCATTTCCTTTCCATGTATATGGTAAACATGAGAGACACTTTGCTGTGCAACCCCACAGTGGTCTATCTGATGGTTGCTGTGTTGCTCTCCTCATGACAAATGCATGCAGGATGTAGCTTTGTGACATTATATTGTATACATGAGTACTTACTGGCTTGGCTTAACTAGTCTGCCTTCATTGTGGTATCCATCGTCAGTCATGTGCCCCTCCGTAGCTCTTCTCTAGCCAAGAAGGAGCTTCAGCGATGAAGTTACAAAAGGGGTCTTTTCCTGTTAATATTATGCTTCTATATAGCTTATGTAGTCCTTTGCTTGGACTACTGGTAATCTTCACTACCTAATGCATGTGTGATTGGCTTTAAGACTGCATTGTGTGCCTGGACAGTACTTGTCTATGAGTCATCAATATGATCTGGGCAGCTGCTATTGCTCACTTAAGTTTGTAACTTAGCTCATGTTTGTTCTGTAGGACTTTGGCTATATGGCATGTTGCTGTGACCACACCACTGTCTAGTTTAAGCTGCACACAATGATATGCCATTTTTGTAAGTGAATAGTCACAAGCAGAATTCTTGTTCTTGTTTCTAGCTATTTTGTTTGAACAGATAATCTGTACCTTTCTGTTTCATTATCAATGCACTTTCCTACATTGTATCACTGTAGTTTATGTGACTAGTTTATGTTGTGTGTGGGACTATTTCTAAGCACTAACCCTACGTGTAATATATGACCTTTATGAACATTGTTTCAAAACCCTATGCTTACAACATTTATTAACAATTAGTCCCATTATATAAAAAAAGAAGTTCTACAAGCACACAGACAAGGATGTACATAGGAATAAACAGGGAGTACACTGCTAATAGGCAGGTGCTTGTCAATAGTATACAAACAATAGTTAAAAAAAAAAATAGTTGCAGAACTTTATATTATATGATGTCTGCTCAGTGTCAACTGCACTTTGATATTTTGTAAACTGAAGCAAATATTGCATACTAAATACAGATACATTTTTGTGACATTGATATATACAAGGAATCACAAATGTATTAACAGTAAAGTTGGTAGTCTGAACGGTAAATATGGAATTCTCATGTGTGTGTGTGTGTGTGTGTGTGTGTGTGTGTGTGTGTGTGTGTGTGTGTGTGTGTGTGTGTGTGTGAGTGTGTGTGTGTCTGTGCTGTGCATATGTTTATGTATTATGTATGATGTATATATTTTACAAATAAGAGAGTATAGGGGAGTACATAAACTTTCAACAATATGTCAAACATTTGAACCACAATTATTCACAGATGTGGTCAAGTATAACATACATCACAAAGACCCTTCACTGGAACCCTATCACATGCCCCAGATAAAACAAATAGCCCACACAGTGTAAATCAAACACTCAAACAGCACTGCAAACAAATCAGACATATCAAAAGTGACGTGCTGATACAAACAAAATTAAAATGAAGCAACTCCCAGATTTTTTTATATAAACTGCAAAAACATGCTAAAATATAAACACAACATCAGCGATAAATAAAATAATAAAATAACAATAAAAAACACAGCTTCACAAATGCAACAGCCAGTCCACTTTTCACACATATAAGTCCCACAGCAATTCCAAGTTATCTTACAACTTTTAGAAGATAGTTTTTTTTTCCCTACAAACCCACAATGTGGGAGCACCACACCATACTCACATATATGTAGAAACTCCATCATTGTACAACCACAACCAAATGAAACACCTGTGTTGATGGAATAGTCTACAGTATGTGACATGACTGAGGCATAAATCAATAAATGCAGGCCCCATCTGCCTGAGTTGGAGGTAGCCAAGGTGGACATGAAAGACTCTACTGCATTAGTTGATTTTTCTATCCAGCAACTGGCACAGAGTCATAAGGCTGTGAGATGTAGTTTCTGTGGTACAGAGTTTGATTCCCCTTAACCCTCATTTGCTGATTGTATGACCATGAGCAAGTCACTTAACTCGACAGTGCTGAGGGGCAGCTAGGAATTTTGGCTATCCTCTTCAATGTTTCATTGGCCTGTAAACTAATAACTACTTATGAGCAATTCTTGCAGCACTTGGTTAAAGTAATTCTCAACAGTATGGGCTGCAACACACACACACATATCATAATCTGTTTATACAAAACTAATATTCACTTTATTTTGGCTTATAAAATTCAGCTTAAGCATCAATCTGAGTGAATGCTTATGGCATAACATCAGAGTAAGTTGCTTTGCTGCTGTTTACCTTGAAAAAAAAACACGGTTGTAGATCGCCAAGTTCAAAAACAAATTAAAAAATTCAATTTTGTCTGCCCCCATACTCCTGCATTTCTAAACATACTAACTCCATGATCACTTAACACTGATGATAAATAAAAGCTTCTTTATTCCCAGTGTAGTCCAGTTTTGCTTAAATAATTTAGCACTTTTTGAACAAAGATACAAACTGACAAACTAAGACTCATCTTCCCGAGTTAAAAAAATATCATGACTCCCATGTATGAATGTTTTGTGGCTAAGTTGATATTGGTGAAGTGCAAAGAATGCTGGAAGAACTTGGAGGTAAAAAAGAGGGAAATGGTGGAGATTGAGGGAGACATTTGAATGTAAGAAAAAAATGTAAGGTATGGAAAATTTATGTTGTAAAAAAAAAACAGAAAAAATGTACGAGATGATAATTTTTTTATGTAGATGCATTGGAAAACGTATCGACTATAGAAGAAGAGGAATAAGAAAATAAATGAAAGGTTAGAAAGGCTGTAGCATTAGAAAACCATTTATAGAAAAAGTTAAATATCACCAGTGAAAAATGCAATGCTTTCTAAGTTGAAAAAAGAAAGAAAATGTCAGCTTTGTGTGAAAGAGATAGAGGAATATGTGTATTAGACTATAATAGGACTAATGCCCTTTGAAGTCTTACAAATAAATATAGGATAAAGCAGGGGTATGAAAAAGTCATGCCCCCGGATTCTGTAATCCTTGCACGGCATGCAGGATCAGTGCAGGAGCTCTTGCAGGCAGTATGTCTGCTGTGCGATTCAGAAATAGCCTGTAGGGGCGTACACGAGTGATCCTGCACTAGTCTTGCATGTACTCAGCCCCTGTATGCAAATTACCCTATTTGCAGGAGAAATCCATACAAATGAGGTGAATTTGAAATCCAGGAAACTGAAAACCAGCTGTGCAGGACTAGTGCAATCTGTAGAAATGCACTCGGTTAGTAACGAGTACATTTCTGCAAATTCCAAAACGGAGCTGTGACATCTACAAATAAAGGGGGCATATCAGTCAGGGAGCATGCCAATGGCCAGATAAAAGGCCAAGTATAAGGTCATTGGCATTGAAAACAATGTAAAAAATAAAAAAATCAACTTTTATTTTTTTTTAGCTGATCTCGGCTGTTTAAGCATAGGGCAGCGGCTCGCAAACAGGATCGGGGGAAAGTAAGAAAATAAACCTAAAATAAGTATGCTAACTAAAATCAGTATTCTGCTATTATGGTCAATGGCAGGCAAAAGACAACATGGCCAGTGACTAGTGGTTGCTAAGGGGGGAGGCTCAGTGTGAGATATGTAACTATGCATTAGCAGGCAATCCTATGCAAATGAAGGGAATGATAGTGAATCCCAGATTTCCCCAGCATGCTAGTCAGCTCCCAACAGTGTAAGAGCAGGAATAGCTTGGTGCAGGCCTAGGAGTTAGCTGACATCATAGGGGGTGTGTCAGGCATACTGTAAGCAGACTGGAGCCCTGTGGCCTGGGTTTGCTCCTAGCTTAGCAGAGCTAAGCAAGGGGGTGTGTCTGAGCCTGCCTAGCACTATTTACATTGCCTAAACGGGTGTGTGCACCGTGCACCAGGTTTTAAAGGGAAAAAAATGTAAACCAGGAAATAGGAGCTCTATGCAAATTTAAGCACTCTGTTTGCGCGGTGCACCCCCAGGCTTAAACAGGAAGTCAATGGGAAGGGAAAACAGCAGTAGGAAGGTAATCTAGGAGAACTAGCATAGCTGGCAGGTGAAATGTATCAGAATCAGTTAATTACACAAACAGCACACCAGCCCAGCCCAGAACACTACTATAAACCATGCAGGCACCTTTCCCCCTGGTTTTTCCCATACTCTACACCACCAGTGTATACAAGCAGGGAACTTTTAACAAAACAAATTATAAAATGATAGTGGCTGCAGCAGGCATCATACAACAACATGTGCAAGAGGCTGATGGTGGTGAGGAAGTGAATCTCAACCAACCCACAGTGAGGAGATGAAGAAGGGTGTACAGACCCAGTGTAAGCTACCAGGAGCTACATGAGCTGGAGATAGTGGAGTGCTATAAGGTGGACAGGGACCTCCTACAGAAAATTGTTGAGCTGTGCTGGCCACACCTGACACACAGAGCTGACAGAGGGGAACCCATCCCAGTGGATACCAAGATATGTGTAGGCCTAGGAATGCTAGCCACAGGTACCTCCCAAATCTCATCTGGGGATATCATGGGGATCTCACAGGCATCAGCATCCAGAGTATTCCACCAGTTCCTGGATGCCATGGCAGCTCATGCCGGTGAGCAAATATATTTCCTCAACACCCGTGAGGTGTTGGGCAGCAATATGCATCTCTTCCACCAAATAGCAGAATATGCTGAGGTAGTAGGTGCTATAGACTGAACGCACGTACGCATCAAGGCACCACCTGGTGATAAGGGTAGGGTCTACATCAACTGCAAGGACTTCCCCTCCATCAACTGCCAGGTTTTGTGCGATGACCAGGGCATTATAATGAATGTGTGTGCTGGCTGCCTTGGAAGCTATCATGATTCCCACATCTGGCATTTGACGCAGATGTACCAGAGATTTGCCAATGGGGACATCCCTTACAGTCACCTAGTGGGGGATGCTTGTTATGCACTGGAGCCATGACTGATGGCACCCATCAGAAATGCACACACACCCGAACAAGAATGCCATAATGAGACACACGCACAGACTAAAAGTATAATAGAGCATGTGTTTGGGATGCTCAAGTCACAGTTCCGGTGCCTGGACACATCTGTTGGAGCCTTGCAATACTCACCAGCTACATGTACTCAAATTGTTATGGTATGTGCCATGATACACAATATGATCCTGCGGAAACAGCTGCAGCAGGAACAGCATGGGGCAGGGCCACACAGCCCCCCACCAACGCCAAGGCCTGCACAGGCACAGAGTGACTCAGAGGAGGAACAACCTGAGCTTGCCCCAGTAGGCAGATGGAGGTGTGCCCAGTATGCCCTGGCCTTGGCAAAGAGGCAACACATAGTACATACACTGACACAGTAGGGACCCAGGGAATGACACCTCTCTCTGACTCATAAAAGGGATGTCAAACATGACACTACCTGTGCTAAACCATGTATCGGGAGTGTACTATGTGCATCCAACATAGGCAGTCCTCTAGCACCCTCCTCAATACTGGAACACCCACAAGGTAAGTCAATCAACCTACCAATTGTCAAATGGAGTAGAATGTGTTGTTACCTGTATCTATGGTATGGATGTGAGCATGCAAGGGAATTGGGTGGCTGAATGGTATGCCAATAGATAGTAGACATCCATAGTGGCACCATGACATCTGTAACAAATACTGGAGTCACCATAGTAGCTAGTACTACACAGGCTGACAAAACCAACTACAAGAAATGTGCGGGCCATCATGTGTGTCCATATGACTCAAACATGCCAGTCAGGGAGGTTCACATACCCAACAACAGTCTCAGCCAGCAGGACAGGCATAGGCAAACACAAACAGAGGCTGTGCTATGGCCTCTGAATGATGTCTATGGGTAAACACCCCCCCAGGCCTACACAGACAGACAACAGCAGGTCAGGCAGTGGGATGTTAGTTCAGAAGGGTTGGAAGTCTGACACTAATATGTAGGTCAACCAAAGCTAAGACCTGTAGTACACTGATATGCCTCTAGTCAGCATGATAGGTTAGAATACAGAATGAAATGGAGTACCTGACATACCAGTACAGTCATAGCAAATGTGTGCAAGTACCAGGTGTGCCTCCCATCCTATGTAGACATATATAAGCAATCAGATGTGCCCCCCAGTCATGTGTAGAAATGTAGAAACAGTCAGGTGTGTCCCACCAATCCTGTGTAGAAATATAGTAACAGTCAGGTGTGCCCCCCCCACTTTTATGTAGACATGTAGAAACAGTCAGGTGTGCCCCCTCCCCCAATCCAGCATAAAAATGTAGTAACAGTCAGGTGTGCCCACCCAGTCCAGCATAGAAATATAGTAACAGTCAACTGTGCCCCCAATCCTGTATAGAAATGTAGTAACAGTCAGGTGTGCCCCCCAATCCTGTGTAGAAATGTATAAACAGTCAGATGTGTCCCCCCACATTCCTATTTAGAAATGTAGTAACAGTCAGATGTGCCCCCCCTCACTCCTATGTAGACATGTAGAAACAGTCAGGTGTGCCCCTTCCCCCAAACCAGCATAGAAATGTAGTAACAGTCAGGTGTGCCCCTCCAGTCCTGTGAAGAAATGTAGAAATAGGCAGGTGTGCCCCCGCAATCCTGTGTAGAAATGTAGAAACAGTCAGGTCTGTCCCCCCACAATCCTATGTAGAAATGTAGGAACAGCCAGGTGTGCCCCTTCCCCCAACCCAACGTAGAAATGTGGCAACAGTCAGGTGTGTCCCCCTCTCAAAATCCTGTGTAGGACTGTAGAAACAGTCAGGTGTGTTCCCCCCAACCCTACTTAGAAATGTAACAGTCCGGTGTGCCCCCCCAAACCTATTTAGAAATGTAGTAATGGTCTGGTGTGCCCCCACCCAATCCAATGTACACATGCTGTAACAATCAGGTGTGCCCCCCACAACCCTATGTAGAAATGTAGTAACATATATGTGTAAGTATAATACCAGTGGAGCACAGATGCACAGAGGTGGGCAAGGTAGCAGGATAGGTCGTAGCATCTGCCCAATATGCATGTATGTGTGTGTTAGGTTGGTGTCTATTTCATATTGTGTGAGAGTGGTCGGTATGTATGCATGTTTAGTTAAGACCTGGTGGCCATTGCCCACTACTGCTGATGACAGGGACAAGTCCTCACAACGACAGTGCCAAGCACAATACCCACCAGTATAACACAAGCTAGCAGTAAGCCATTGTAAATGTATGGTGGTAATATGTTTCACCATCTGAAAGACTGAAATGGCATGGCTGTTGGGCTAGATATGCAATCAGAACACAGGGGAAAGTACCCCAGACATACAGTATATACTGTGTCACTGTGAAATGGATATACCCTTGGAATAGTACATACAGGTATGCATCACATTATCTGGACCTGTAGTAGGGGATACTGGTGTTGTCTGCCCAAACACTCAGAGATCACAAAGGAGGTAGGACTGATGTATTGGGAACCAGCTGATGTACCTGTACATGCAAACATAACTGGAATGCCCAATGCATATCTGTGTGTCAGATGCAAGAAGTGTCCATAGCACACATGCACCCAACTCACACAAACACCACCCACAGGTACCCACATCACTTCCTCCTATCTAGCCCCATATCAATTTGTTGACACTAAGTGGCAACATACCCACAATCCTAAACAGGAAAAACCTGAAGAGTGAGGGGGATGGAGGGAGAGAAGGTGCAGAAGAATGAAGTCTACTACTCAGATGGAACATTATGGTAAGAACATAACTTCTTTATCTGAAGTAGTTGACTTCATTCATTCTGCACATACGGGACAGAGTCCCCAGCTACTAGTATTCTTGGGAGGCCCTCATGGAAGGATATTTCTGAGCACTGCAGAGCCAAAGGATGCTCTCCCTCTAGAAATAAGATCCAATTTATAATGAGAGATGAATGTGTGCGAATTGGCCCAAGTCGCTGCCGCACATATATCATCTAATGGAACTCTTGACCAGAAAGCTGCAGAAGTGGCCATTGCTCTAGTGGAATGAGCCTTCAATACACCAGGAGGAGATAAACCTTTGTCCTTATAAACCTGTGCAATACAAAGAGTGATCCACCTTGCTAAGGACACTCCACCTGTATATGGCAATAGTGATAGAATGCAGCATGCAGTGCACGTGTCCCATGCAGGTGTATCGCTAGCTGTAGGTAGCACCCTGCCAACATCCACACCACCTCATCAAGAGTGATAGAAGGTATTGGCATAAACACCTAGCACACCTACCCTGTCACCCCAGGGGAAAATACTGTATGGCAGTCTGGGACTGTAGGAATGACAGAATGCAATGGCCTGCCACATCTCACCCGCATCAACACTTAATGCCCCACAGGCCTTTGCCAAGGGCCTGTGTCTCACATGAACTGCCAATTCATGTTATGTCATGGACACCCAAATAACAACATACTCCACATAAGCCATATGCAAGGCCATGTGGATAAACCACAGTAACATGTCCACCATGTCCCAATGCATGAAACCTGGACCAACATCAACACACAGCTGTGATGGGGTGATAACCATAGGGAAAGTATCAGAAAATGTATGCATAATGTAAGGAAGAGGATAGAGTAACAGAGGGGGGGAGCATGGGCAGCATGGAATGTGCAAGGTCCGACACAAAGCTGTGTGCACACACTATCCCTGGCTGTAAACACATAAATGGGTGGCTACATACGTGCCCATGCACCACAATAGGGGTAATGTCCTGACTCATGGCCCCTGCCTCTGGGTAACCTGTGCGAATCTGTACAGCTGTGAGGTATTGCCATAGCAATATAAGGCCATACTGACATGTTGATGGATGTAGAAGTATGGGATCCTCTGCCAGGACTGTACCAATGTGCTGAACCGGATACACAGACCCAACTGCCCCACCAGGATGCCATAACCTACCATGAATATGTAGGCACCTACCCACAATATCATACATAGCTGCAGTCACCGTTGTCCCCCAAGACATCACTGTGAGCAAGAATGTCCACCTGACAGTACATGAAGACAGAAAACACCACAGTGTATAACAGTACACATGTCTGAATATCTCTGCTAACAGCAGTACCATGCAGCTGAAGCAGCACAGACACAATCACCTACAGTACACACGATCCCTTGCACACTTTGCCCTCATTTTACCAAATGATCGACGGATACCCTGCAGAAACAGTTTGCTACCTGTAGGTGTACAACACAAAGGTTTGCACTGGAGTCCAAATTACCTGGAATCAATCCACACATGCAATACAGAAGGCCATACTGGGCATGCTCGCACACAGAGAAATGAAGGCAATGTCAGACAACAGCATACTGAAAGGTCATACTGGGCATGCTTGCACACTTAAACAAATGAAGCCCATGTCTGCAAACAACAGTGGACTAGACATATCTATCAGCTGCAGATGTTAGTGCAGACACTCCTCGGTATGCACCACTCATGCTTTGCACATACAGTAGATAGCAATATAGACATATATCCAAGGACAACACACTATAATAAGCCAAAAGTAGACATACATAGATGTGTGGAAGAGAGGGACTGTGACAAGGAGCCATCCATTATGAAGCCTGTCCCACCCAGCACATAGCCAAATGGCTACAACCACATGAGGTTCATATGTCGCTCACTGTATATAATAGCCACCGGTACCTGTCAGCATTACAGACTATGTGGTGCAAGTGTTAGCTGTGCAACTTGACTGAACAAGGAAAGAAGTCATCCCGCAGCTGTATACACGTACCTGCGGAATAAAACCCTGCGTGTGCCCACATATGGTGTGTCAACCTTTAGATGAAAGGGTTATGGCCCATGCCACACACTGCCCTCTCCATAGCCCTACTATGACAAGGCTGCTGAGGTCATCCACTTTGAAGTACACCTTTGGGAAAATTGTAGCCCAGTTATCTCCATGGCATGTTCTTTAACTGGGTACAGTTAGGTCGGAGTTCTAATCCCAGACATGGCAACTGTGTGTGTGTGTGTGTGTGTGTGTGTGTGTGTGTGTGTGTGTGTGTGTGTGTGTGTGTGTGTGTGTGTGTGTGTGTGTGTTTCTCTGTCTGTCTGTCTCTGTCTTTGTAGACAGCAATGCTTTTAGGCTAGTCACACTCCCTACAATTCAAATGTCCTACTTTGGCAAGGTGGATGATGTCATCCACTGTGAAATACACCTTTGGGAAATTTGTAGCATCCTAATCTCTGTGACATGTCCTATAACTGCATACTGCTGTTGTGTGATCAACTAGATTGGTAGGAGTTCTAATCCAAGTCATGGCACCTGTGTGTGTCTGTCTCTGTATACAAAGCAATGCTTTTTAGGCAAATCACACTCCCTACAATTCAAATGCCCTACTTTGGCAAGGCTGCTGATGTCATCCACCTTGAAATACATCTTTGGGAAAAATGAAACCCAGTAATTTCCACGGGGAGTCCTATAACTGTGCAATGCTGTAGTGTGATAAACTAATTCAGTAGGAGTTCTAATCCCAGACATGGCAACTGTGTGTGTGTGTCTCTGTGTAGAAAGCAATGCTTTTTAGGCTAGTCACACTCACTGCAATTCAAATGCCCTAATTTGGCAAAGCTGCTGATGTCTTCCACTGTGAAATACACCTTTCGGAAAGCTGTAATCCAGTAATCTCTGTGGTGTGTCCTGTAACTGAGTATTTCTATAGTGTGATACACTTGTCAGGTAGGAATTCTAATCCAAGACGTAGCAACTGTGGGTCTCTGTCTGTGTAGAAAGCAATGTATTTTAGGCTAGTCACACTCAGTACAATTCAAATGCCCTACTTTGGCAATCCTGCTGATGTTATTCACAGTGAAATACACCTTTCGGTAAGAGGCACTCCAGCAATCCCCATGGTGCATCCTATAGCAGCATCTTTCTGTAGTGCGATATAGAACTCTGGTAGGGGTTCTATTCCCACCCATGGCAGTTATGGATGTTTTGAGTGTGTTTCTATGTCTGTGTAGGGAGCAATGCATTTTAGGCTAGTCCCACTCAGTACAATTCAAATGCCCTACTTTGGCAATCCTGCTGATGTCATTCACTGTGAAATACATCTTTGGGGAAGAAGCACTCCAGCAATCCCCGTGGTGCATCTTATAACAGGATCTTTCTGTAGTGTGATGTAGAACTCAGGTAGGGGTTCTATTCCCACCCGTGGTAGTTTCAGATGTGTTGCATGTGTTTCTATGTCTGTGTAGGGAGTAATGCATTTTAGGCTAGTCCTACTCAGTACAATTCAAATGCCCTACTTGGGCAATCCTGCTGATGTCATTCACTGTGAAATACACCTTTGGGGAAAGGGAACTCCAGCAATCCCTGTGATGTGTTATATAACAGCATCATGTTGTAGTAGTATATAGAACTCTGGTAGGGGTTCCACACATGGCAGTTGTGGATGTTTTGTGTGTGTTTCTATATCTGTGTAGGGAGCAATGCGTTTAGGCTAGTCACACTCAGTACAATTCAAATGCCCAGGTTTGGCAATCCTGCTGTCATTCACTGTAAAATACACCTTTGGGAAAGGGTCACTCCAGCAATTCCCGTGGTGCATCCTATAACAGCATCATGCTGTAGTGTGATATAGAACTCTGGCAGGGGTTCTAGTCCCACGCATGGCAGTTGTGGATGTTTTGTGTGTGTTTCTGTGTAGAGAGCAATGCATTTTAGACTAGTCACACTCAGTACAATTGTGAAGTGCACCTTTGGGGAAGGGGCACTCTAGCAATCCCAGTGGTGTGTCCTGTAACAGCATCATGCTGTAGTATGATATAGAACTGTGGTAGGGGTTCTATTCCCACACATGGTAGATGTGGATGCTTTGTGTGTGTAGGGAGTAATACATTTTAGGCTAGTCACACTAAGTACAATTCAAATGCCTTACTTTGGCAATCCTGCTGATGTCATTCACTGTGAAATACACCTTTGGGGAAGGCATACTCCAGTAATCCCCATGGTGCATTCTATAACTGCATAGTGCTGTAGTGTAATATTCTAGTTAGGTAGAAGTTCTAATCCCAGACATGACAAGTGTGTGTGTGTGTTTGTCATTCGTATCCTGTGTGGAGGTGGTGGTGAGGGTGTAACAACTGGACTCAATGTGGAGTGGGTTTTGCAAACTTATGATATGGTGGTTCTAATATATATCCCAATGTCCCCCATGCAGGGATAACAGATGTGAAATAGCCAAAAGGATGGGGTGCAAATCCATACATGTAACATCAATGCCAGCTGAACAATGTAAGCAACCCTTGTATTACCCAGGGAACATTCTCAACCCATGTCTCAAACATGCACACACACACACACACTCACACACACACACACACACACACACACACACAGACACACACTTGCTTAGGCAACAACCGCTGTGTTGGTAGTATCCTGCATATTTCCCACTGATAGTAACCATGGTGTAATTGCAGTGGGCTACAGAGGGCATGGCACCATGTCCATCAATCTAATAGGCATGTACATGCCGACAGTTCACCTCCTCCATTTTCTTCACTGGACACCTGCAACACCTGTGATGCCATCAAATGTGACCCACAAAGGACATACCATGCCTGAAACACAAGCCCTGTATGGACAGATGCCACTGACATCAGGGAATACTGGTATCATGCTATCAATGTAAGTGCAGGGTCAGCCTGCTGTCCATTAACATTCCCCACCACATGAGGCCAGGACTGGCACATCTGATGACAACAATCTGTGTACACATGGACAGAACACCCCAGGTACAGTTCCACATGTCACTGTACATACATGTGGGAGGTGTGCACATCCCAGACACCATTCATGTAATGGACTAAGGAACACATACATGGCAAGCAATGCACAGCATTGGCCACACACAATAGTCACCCAGGTGACTGGATGGTGAATACAATACCCACCTGTGTGGGCAAAGCCAGACACTACACCCCTGAGCCACAATGCAGACCATTGTCATGTGGCCTGATGCCAAGGTATGCCCATCACCTAGCCTTGTATAGACATCTGGCACCATCGATCACTACACACCCATAAAGCAATGCAGCCATGCATGTCAGTACTGGCACCTGTGTCTGTGTGTGTGTTGTATGATGTGTATGACCACATTCACACTCATTACAACCCCCATTGTCATACTGAAGCATGCTGTCTGATGTCAGACACCTCCACATACCCTTTGCCCATATAACCTCCGTATGACCCCTGTGGTGGATGTGATACCTGCACAGTTTTGTGTTGTGGCAATCCCACTAGTGATGAGTTGTATTCCTGGCCCTGCCAAGTGTGTCAATGTGTGTGCATCCCTGTGAGAGTGTGGCTGTGTTGAAGCTGACACCTGTTCATGCAGACAGGCATGTGTACTACACCTACCACATAGGTACGATGTCCCTGTTGCAGATGTCACTCACCATCACATATACGTTCTGAGGGGTCCTCAATATGTAACCTATGCGGTGCATCCAATAACTACATGGACATGTGATAGCACTACATAGTCATCAGGGGTTTGATACCCTCTACTGGTAGGTGGGTGACACAACATGCTTATGTTTTACTCTCCTACCCCTCCCTGATTTTTCTTTGCCTCTGTCTGCCTCTCTCACTACCTCTCTGGTGGATGTGGACACTTACACCTTCTTTGCTTAGCCAGCAGTGATGCTCATGATCAGCTGAAGGCCTATGCATGAATTGCAGCCCTCCTCTAGCTGACTGCATGTGGAACAGCTGTGGTAACATTCCCATAGCCAATTGAATGGAAACACACTCCAATATCTAGGAACATCTTGTTGGTGTTGATCCTTTCATTCACTGTGAGCAGGAACTCGATCTGTTCTTTGGCAAACAGCATCTCAGATGGATTGGGGATTTACCTCTGACAACATGCACTGTGGAAACAAGCCAGCACACAGGAGGGGGATGTGCCTGATCTGACTACAGACTGTAAGTGCTGCTATACTGCATTTGCAGTAATGTTCATTTAACAGGTTGTGTGTGTATGTGTGTGGATATGGCTGTCCTACATGTTGTAATACCTGCCATGCCATGCTATGTTTATGAGGGAACCTCCATCTGTAGGGTCATCTGCAGACTGGGCAGTGCGTTGTGCCTTTTGTTTCATGTGTTACCCACAGAGCACCTATCTGTAAACTGTAGAAGGTAGTATGAGGATTGCAGCCAGTATATTGTGACAGCCATGAGAGTTACTGACTTCATAACCCTCATAGAACATATGTTGCAAGATTGTCCACATATATTGGCCAATATCTCTGCTGTAGTCCACAGGAGTATTACATGCTAGCAGTGGTACTGTACTATGATGTCCTTAGGATGTCTGTCAGTAGCCAATGGTGCACATGTTAAAAACAGATGTGATCTCCCACACACAGCATGTCTGTGAAGACAATTCCTATTACAGTAGCAATAGTCTACATATATACCTGCTATACATACCTGACACCCCCTTGCACTACGAAGTTGGGACTATAGGGGATGAGGTAGGGCTACACTCCATGTTCAGGACATATGGTGAAGATATATGTATATATAATTATCCAGATATCTTTATAGATACATGCACATATACATATCAACATACATAGATGGATAGGTATATGTACATAGATATACATATAAACACCCAGATATACACATATACAGAGCAATACGTGTCTACACATATACAGATAGAGATACATATGCACATATACGTATGGATATCTACACATATATTGACAGTAGAAGGTATATCAGAATAGATATGTATGCACATATAGTTATTGATATCTACATATATACCAACATAACTAGGCATATCTGTACACAAAGGATGTGCATACACAGCTATATATATACATATATATCTATATATACATATACGCATATCTATATATACATATATCTATATATACATATATGTATATGGGAGCACAACAGAATCCTGAAAGCCCAGTATCCTGAAGACCAAACTCCTGAGAGTTAGAAATCCTGAAAACTCAACATCCTGAAAACACACAGGGTACCAACACATATTATATTCCAGCACAAGTACATACAGAAACAAATAAAACACAATCCATATTACACTTCTCCAAGTATAACTAGGGGGTCATGCCCCCTACACCCCCTGCTACGTAAATATATCACCTATGAGATTGCACTTAGTGTACTAAAGTGCAATCTTGGTGTTGTTGTATTTGAGTCGCAGGGGGTGTGGTGGGAACAACCCCATATGGGGGGTGCATGGGGTCTCCCCCCCTGCATATAGTTGAAGGGTAATATGTTTCTGTATGTACTTGTGCTGGAATATAGTAAGTGTTGGTATCCTGTGTGTTTATAGGGTTTTGAGTTTCCAAGATTCAGTGTATTCAGGAGGTTGGGTTTTCAGGAGTTTGGTCTCAAGAGTTTGGTCTTCAGGATGTTGGGCTTTTAGGATTCTGTAGCACTATACAGATGTGTATACAGACATATGCATGAGTATACATGTGTATGTACATGTAGACATATATAGACCTATTATATATATATACAACCATATTCCTGTCATGAGTACACCTCACGGTTGTGTATACCCTCCCAGATGTATCTCACTGTATGTATCTGCTATGTGTACATTATGATAAAACAACATATGTGATGCAACAGTCATATTACTAACAAGGACTACACAATTTAGGAACTAAAGACAATTGTTCAATACTACTCAATATGTGTATTGAGAGCTATATTGGTAAAACAACCGCTGTCTTCATAGGGGTCATGGCATAGTGGTTAAGTGTTGTGACTTCAGAGTCCTGTGTTCAATACATGCAAGGGCTGCTCATTTTGTTGCTGGGCAGAACAAGGGCTGTCAGATACAGAGTGGTTAAGGCAGTTTTGAGCAGCTTTAAGCATGTTTGTGTGGGTTTGTGTGAAGCTAAGTGATGGTAAGCTAGGCACCGCTTACCAATGCGCAAATTAGCTCAGCTGTTATATTGCAGCAATGTTGATACTTGTTAAGCATGGCTTAGGCCTGGTAACCGGGTCACACCACCCAGTCTGATAACATAACAGGGTAATGACATCTGTAATAGGTGTATGTAATGCCGTGTGCAATACATGCACCTATGTGCTGTCAATACAGTAGCAAGGGTGTTAGAGTGTCATATGTGGGACACAGACATATATGAGGCCTGTACAGCACTGTTATCCATGTGAATCTGTTACATACAGGTGAAGTAGCCCAGGGTGTGTGCTGTCACACTGGGATGTAGTGTATCATGGCAGTACTACTGTTGCCAGAGCTATCCCAGGCAAGAGCAGAATGCTAAATGTAGTACTGACAACAAGCACACCTGCGGGCATAGCTGGACACTGCTGCCTCCCTGTTGCACCCTTGGTGTGTGAGCTGTGTCACGGTATATATCCCTTACTGGGTAATGATCCATCGTGTGGAATTTAACTGTAGACACTTCAGTATCACTACATAGCTAGGTAGGGGTCTAGTCCCACTGTTGCCAAGTAACAGTGTGCATGTATGTAGATGGGTCCATGTCAGGTTGCAGTGTATACATGCCTTAGTAGTTCACCTTTCCATGTGGCAAAGGCAATAACCATTTTAGTAAACTGTGACATGTGTTCAACTGTACCCCAGATATACCACAGCCGTGATGTCACCACAGTGACATACCCCATTGTGGAATATGACTGCAGACCATCCTCCTGCTGACACATATACACCTACAACACACATGGATAACATTATAGGGACTACAATCAACCAGTGTTACTAACAGTTATAATGCATCATTGCTGGATGGCTACACTACCTGCCATTTATGCATTACACTTTACTCCTTACAACATGTTACACTGCAGTACTGTGGTACACTGTAGTACAGTCACCATGTGCATCAGAACTATATCAGCCTGTCCCTGCATTGATGGTATGGATGACAGGGATGTGGTTATCATATGCACCAGGCATTCTTGTGCTGACACATGTACACCTACAGCACAAATGGATAAGATTATACAGACCACAATCAACCAGTGTTATTAACAGCTATAAGGCACCCTTGCTGGATGGCTACACTACCTGCCATATATGCATTACACTCTTCTCCCTACAACATGTTACACTGCAGTACTGCGGTACACTGTAGTATAGTCACCATGTGCATCAGAACCATATCAGCCTGTCCCTGCATTGCGGGTATGGATGACAGGGATGTGGCACAGGTATCATCATATGCGCAGGGTGTGATGTTGGTTTGCCAGAGGCTGTGGGTGGGCCATACATTTGACACCATGTGTGTGGGTGAGGGGTGTACTGTGATGAGCTGGGCATGGTGATGTGGTGTGTATAGGTATGTGGTTGCCCTAGGTGTGTTTGCATAGTATGTGGTTATGCATGCACACAGTTCTGACATGTGGCTGCCCTACACAGGTGTTTCAGAACAGCTGCAGACCATACCTGGCAGGGTGTGCAGATCACTGCCTTCGGCCATGGACATGTGGACTGTGCTTGCCAGGGGTTCCATGGGCACGTCCAGGTACAGGCCTCGATGTGCCACTCTCACCTGATGATGACAATTGTCTGCTGGTACCAGGTCCTTTTTGGGACTGGCCAGGACCAAGTGCTCGTGGCCTGCTGTGGTGTGGTGTGGACAGTGCTCCCCCCACAGTGCCAGGGATGGTACTGCCACTACAGGAGCCACTTGGCATCCTAGCACATCCACATTGACTACCAGCTGTTGGCATTTCTGGCCTATGTCCACGCAGCCATCACCACTCTCACACCACATGTTCAAGCATGGACAGACCCCGGTCGATGAGGGCCATCATCTCAACAGACCATCTATCCATGAACTCAGTTATTCCATGGATGGCACCAGCCAGTTCACAGGCGTTGTCATTTGCAGATGTGAGGGCAGCCCTCTTCAGCCTCAGGCCCTGTCTGTGGAAGCATTCTATATGTGCCTGTGCTGCCATGACAGCCTGAAAGATGTGCCTGCTGGTACCAGCTATGTCACCTCTGTCAGGGGCATGATGTCCATCAGTTCTACCACGAGCACGTTGGGACATCTGCCTATTTGGTGCCCTGCCAGACATCCAGCTATGCCTGCTGTGACAGGACACAGTAGGCATGGTTACCACACTTTTCTGTGGACTGACACTGAATGCCAGCTATCCCTCCAACAGGGCCACTGGTGATGGGTTGTGTATAGGCACTGAAACTGTGTGCGGGGTTGGGGTGGCTAAAAGGGGGATGTCAAATCTTTGCGCAGTGTCGGCTCTTGACAACCTCACCTGCGCCTCAACAGCACTATCATCATCTTCAATGTCTTTACGGACACCAACATCAGATTGCCTGCAGGAGGGACCCTGACCCACCTCACCACCTGTGGGGGGAAACAATAAACATACTTTTAAACTTGTACAGCATTGCTTAACAGTACACACACACACACACACACACACACACACACACACACACACACACACACACACACACACACACACACACACACAAACCTCCATAATACCTACCTGTCAGTGGCTTTACAGACAGTCCCACATATATGTCCATGTGGTATCCCATCTTGCATCATACTTGTTAACATACACACATTGATACCACTCATTAACATATCAGTCCTCTAAATGCCTACACAGGTGGTCACAACACAAGGCCTGTTGCTACTTTACCTGCCTGACCTGTGTGTAGTGGTTTTACATGGCCTCACTGCTGTCATACGGTATGCACCCTCTGTATGTCTGGGCATCATGAGCATGGCCTCTATATGTGTGGGCTACTATGTTCTATCCATAATATCACGCACTGGTGTGTCATGTGTATGTAATGCTCAGTACATGCCAGATATGCTGCTCTTTCTGCCTATCATGTGACAACTGTAATATCTGGATACACTCCCTGGTGTTGACTAGTACTTCCCCAATGCACCTGTAGTGCTGCATATGTGGGTTGTGGGTGACCTCTCTGCTAAATGTGATATTAAGGGTTTACCTGGTGTCTACCTTCCCTATGGATGCCTGTTCCTTGCTTCAGACCATATTATACTATCAGCTATGACTACACACTTGACAGGTATTCCTGGTGTGTAATGTGGCAGTCCATGTACATGTACATGTACTGCATGATCCCAGAGGGAGGTACTGCTGTATGAACACCACACAATCACACATGTGCGTACATGGCCAGCCACACAAACACACACACATGCACACAAGCACCTACATGCATCAACCTCTCTCCATTTCACCAGAGTGACCCTACTGACAAACTGACTACCCACCAGGACCCACACACACATACAGGTGAGGTTGCATAATGAAAGTACACACAGTCCTCCTATTACCCCTCTGTCAACATGCATAACATATGGTACCCAACAGCATGCAGTGCAGCTATAGTCAATCCATATGCCCATGAACACGGTATTTCTGTGCACCTGTTCTGCACCCTCCTATGTACTGTGCACCACACCTAACAGGTGTACGGCCCATTGCTGAATGTGTACTACTGTGTCAGTTATGTCATCTTTAAGCTCACAGCCCCTATGTTTTCCAGCAACACACACCTGGTATGATATGTGGACAGATGTCATTTGTGAATGCCTGATGTCTGATACACAGCTCTCAACATAAGTGGACGATGTATGACCATTCCAGTACCCTTACACTGAAAACCATCAGAGCATACCATGGCTATGGAGGGTGTACACACCTTTATTGATTTGACTCAACCATCCTTGATCTGCCATGGGACCACATCACTACATATCTTAGCAGTACATGAACCCAATATGTGACATATGTCCTGTAATTTCACATGCAGTGTCCATGGACTGTGTTAGGTGTGCAGCTGCTGAACGCAATGCATACACACCGTGTGGGCATATGTGTGCACACCCTTATCATGACGGTTTATCGCACCTCTTGATGTGTGTGCTACAGCAGTCACTACTCCTGGCAGGGGTATACCAGCGTGGGCCATCTGCATTTTCCAGTGTATGTTCAGTCTGCCCTACACATGCCCCCCTGTTCTGCATGATTGCAAGGTCTACTCATGTGCACATCCCATGGTGTACAAACACTGCTGTCACTGTTGCTGTGGGGGTAGAGTTATAGCTGCCACAGGTCCTGAACCTGACTATGTGCAGATAGAGCCATTCCTAGCATCCTTAGGATCCTGCTGCAGTGCACTGGTGTGTCATGCTGACACCCCCCTCCTTCAGCCTTATTGCAGATGCATGACAAGTGAGCCCTACACATGTGCCACTTTGCAGTGTCCCATACACTAAACACCACATATACAACCTAGTCCCAGCTGATCATGTGGACCACTGTAATGCTTTATGTCATAGTGTATCCCTGCAGTTGACATTGTCCTACAGGCATGTACACTGGTGTTTCACTGTATATGGGTGTTGTTCCGAACATGTCCCTACTTTAGGCCATGTCTCCCACCATTATGTTACCCCCTGTGGCAGGATGTAAGTTAACATGCATGTGTATGATATACCCTTCCAATACCCCAACAGGGTCAGCCCTGTGATGCCGTGCATTTCAAAGCAACAATACATGCACATGTACAACATGCATTCAGGGTAGGTGTGTTAGATGTGTGCATGGAATATAGCATTGCCATTACATGCCCGGTGTGTTGGCAAGCATCTACATAAACCATACTCACCAGCTACAGGCTGGTTTGTGGTATCCCGGAGGGACCTACATAAGAGGGTGAGAGATGCAATGTCAGTGGCCACACCTGTGGCAGTGCTACAGGGTGGGTGCAGTATTACAATACATAAATGGTACATTTCCACAATACTGCCACAGCTGGACATCTGTTTACCTTTACTATGCAGCAACACAATATTTCTATGACATGTCAGATATGCATTATCTACCTGTACTGATGTGGATGTATATGCAACAGTGGTCTACTGACGCACCCTGACTCCTTACCTGCATGCTCCTTGGCTGGTGTGTGGTTGCCACCCACCTCCATAAATATGTTCAGCGGTTTGGTGGCTGGCAGGACGGGCAGGTGCCACGAGGCTGGCCAGGCACTCTTCCACACATGTCAGGGGGCATGGATGACATGTCCACCCTGTAGTGAGGTGATCTCCCCGGACTGCAGCAGCACACTGAAAGGGGCATTGTGAAGCCGGTCAGAACAATGATGCGGGACCTGCTCATAACTGCGGTTGTGCAGTCTGACATCATTGACCCTGTGGACTAGGTTGTTCCACAGGGTGGTCCACTCTTGCTGTTCATGGGCAGCCCTGCCAAACAGCACTGGCTAGTGCTGGATAAGGTGTGTGATAAGCACTTCATTCTCAGCTGTCAAATAGGTAGTCAAGCATGCATGTGACATCTTGGCTGAAAGACATAAAGATGGAAACAAGTCTGAGCAACTCATACAAGCAAGGTTACCACAGTTTGTAATACACATCTCTGTCACCCCCTTCCATATCAGCTTCAACAAACTGTACACGCAACTCATTAGGTATGGCTACAGCTTACCTACCAGTGGGACAGATATTGTATTGTACCACACTTTCTGCTATGTGATTGTAGCCATGTTCTCTATGTGGACACTATAATTACTGGCCTGTTACAGACTATTCACCTGCATGCCAATGTCAGGGCCACTATGGTTCCATATATGCCTGTGGTATGGCTGCTTTGTGATTGCTGCACATCTGACATTCTGTGTTATTGGGGATCTCTATGCATGCTGTTGGGCAAGTTCTGGGAATGTGTAGACTATTACTACCAACATATGTTTTATAACAGTGACATGATAACATGTATATGTACTATTGGCCAGCAGAACCACCTCTCCAAACCCATCTGCACATGTTATCTGGCCACATCACATGTGTGTCCCAAACTGGGGCCTCCTCATGTACTGGTCCAGCAATATCATGAGGTGGAACCAATCCAGGGGATGTTCCCCCCCCCCGGGGGCACACACTGACATGTTCCTGTCCTCTGAGGCCAGGTCAAGGGTTTGCTCCATACCGAGATCAACAGACACATGTGGGATGTGCTACATCACTCTGAGGCACCCAGTACACATTCACAGCGCTGACATGCTCCTCCTGCTCAGCCTCCAGGCCGGGCACCTTCAGGATGTGGACTGCTGTTTTGAGTAGCAGTGGGTGGGAGGATTGTTCCCATTGTGCCCATATTGGGGCCCATAGGGTGTCCACATCACAGACTACACACACCATCCAGGGTATTTACCCACCACATGTGTCACATACCACCCCTGTAGACTGTCATCTATATCTACCAATGCTGACCACCCCACAACTATACCTGCCATACTTCCCCATATTCCCATTGCATACTTCACAGATGAGGGCAATGTGGTCCCAACAAGGGAGTAGCATGTGACATACCCGTCCATGTTGCACACACTGCCAGCTGTAAATATCTGTGTGTATTTCTGTGTGTGCTGTTGCCTCGCACATAACATGCATCACTTTGGAAGTAATATAGGGGACATGTATTTACATACATATATGTTTGTGTTTGTGTTGGTATATATGTAGACATGTGCATATAGGTATATATCTATATATATGTAGATATATGTTCATAGGTTCATAAGTTCATACTAGGCTATCTGCCCTGGGGCATTTATAAGCCTAGCCCGATTGTGTTTGGCTTACACCACCCCTTGATTTGAGTATACTGTGCCCTTTTTAAAGTTTAGTTTACTGTGCCTCTGTCTAATAGTGACACGGAAGTAATCCCTGGGACAAACCTACGATCCGCCATCCACTCATCAAGATTCTTCTTGAAGAGAGTCAGTTTGGTGCTCTGTCTAACATGAATTGGAATTCATGTGAGTCAGTGAGGTGCTCTGCCTAACATGAATTGGAATTCTATTCCAGAGTGAAGGGAGCCTCTGGGTTATGAATCTGTCCCTCCAGCATGTTCTATTTATTTCTGTGCTGAGGTTCAAGTCCCTCGAGCGAGTGGCTCTAAGGGATTTAGATTTACTGAGGTGGAGCATGTCCATTAATTCTGGGTTGGACATAGCTTTATATGTCAGGCATAGATTGCCTCGAAGTAGGCGGTATGCAACTGAGTAGAGCTGGAGTTTTTTTAACCGAGCAGCATATGGCATCTGTTTGAGTCCCTTGATCCTCCTGGTGAGGTACATTTGGGGTCTTTCCAATTGCTGCAGGTGTCGGGTAAGGTACATCCCCAAGGGGGCATTGTATTCTATGATGGGCCTGATGAGAGATGAATAAAGGGGCACGATTACCTCTCTTGATCTAGATGTGAATCCTTTCATGATGAGGTGCACTATGTAGAAGGTCTTTCTAACCACTTTGGCAATGTGGTTGTCAAAGGAGAGATTGCTATCTACTTGGGTCCCCAGATCCCTAATTACTTTCTCTGTACTTAATGGGTTACCACCTATGTGGTAATTTGTGGGCACATTGTTTTTTTCCAAAGGGTATGACTATACACTTTTTGGCACTTAGCTTTAGACCATGGCTCTGGCACCAATTATCTGTCTCTGTGATACCTTTTTGAAGGATGTTTGTGTCAGCTGGAGAGTCCATTATGGCGCCCAGTTTGCAGTCATCTGCGAACTTGGTGAGCCATAGTCCTCCCACATTGGCCTGTACCTCAGAAAAGTAAATACCGAACAAGAGAAGTCCCAGGACAGAACCTTGTGGGATGCCACTTGTGACCGGTTTCGAGTCTGACATTGCTCCAGCAACTCTGACTCTTTGGGTTCTGTCTTTGAGCCAGTTTGTGACCCATCTTGTGACATAGGGGTTTATATTTAGGCTGGATAGCTTATCTATGATGCCCAAGTGAGGTATTGTGTCAAATGCCTTTGCGAGGTCCAGATAGGCTGTGTGGACTACCTTCCCTTCATCTATGGCCTTGGTGACTGTTTTGAAGAAGTCAACCAGGTTCAAAAGGCAGGATCTGCCCTTGACAAAGCCAGATTGGGTAGGATCTAGTGTCTGTAGGTCCCCAGTGTCTTTGTTTATGAGTTCCATGATGAACCTCTCCATAGCCTTGCATACTAGGCTAGTCAGGCATATGGAGCGATAGTTTCCAGGGTCCGCAGAGGTGCCAGCTTTGTGGAGTGGGACCACTGTTGCTGTACGCCATTCTTTGGGCACATATCCTGTAGTGAGGCTGAGATTGTACAGAAGTTTTACTAGAGGGATTAGTTCTTCTTGGAGTTCATGTAGGATGCAACCCAGGACGTCATCTGGTCCCATGGAAGCAGTGTTTTTTGCTTTGGAGAGGGCGGCCTTCACCTGAGCATCAGAGATGTTTGGGAGGCTGCACTCTGCTGGGATAGAGACTTGCTCTTTTGGGGGGAGAGCGGGTGGAGAAGTTTGCACTGAACCTGTCTGCCAGGATATTGGCGATGTCTGTGGGTTCAGTGTATTTTTTGTCATTTAGAATCAACTCAGAACAAGTCTGGGAGTTGCATCCCAGGTTCCTAACATAACTGAAAAAAGCCTTATGATCGTCTTTAGTGTCCTGTGCAATTTTTCTCTCGAAGCTGGCCTTGGAGGATTTTATGAGGGATCGTAATTTTTTGCTAGTACTGATCAGAGATGCCTTCCCTTTTAGGGATTTTGCTCTATCATGTAGTAGCGTCCTCCTTCTGTTGTGCAGTTTATTTATGGCTGGGGTCCACCAGACTGGACGCCTGCCTTTGGATGATTGGGTCTTGATTTTGTTTAGGATAGCATGATCCATGCATTCCTGGAGATGTCCGTAGAATGCATTTATATAGGATTCTGCAGTTTGGGCCGTAGTTTCCACTGGCCCTGGGGCCTTGAAGGAATCCACTTCAGTTTTGAGAAGTGTGAAGTTCACTTTTGAGAAGTTTTTCACTGTGGTTTTCTGGGATGGGGGTGGGGTCGGGATGTGGATATCCAGTGAAATTTATTTATGGTCTGATCTTACCAATGAGGGATATACTTCTGGTATGGAGCATAGAGTCCCCATGTTGGTAATGATCAGGTCTAGTATGTTTTCCCCTCTTGTGGGAGTGGTGACTAGTTGTTCCATACCATTTTAGTTTATAAATTCCAGGAACCTTTGGGCTAAGACATTCCAAAGACATGCATCTGGAGCATTTCTCCCCGGGCCTCCACTGAAAACAGGCTCTTTGGAACCTAGTCGGACTTTCCCGGTCAACAAATGTTAAGGTGCTGGGGCTTGAGTAATGCTCCCAGTCTATGTTTGGGTAGTTGAAGTCACCCAATATAATGGTGTTCGGAGAGATCTTAGTGTTCTCCAATGTTTTCAGGAAAGCTGAGTGGGATTCCTGACTTTGAGAGGGTGATCTGTAGGATGCTATAAACTGAAAAGCAGTCTTGCCCACTGTCAGTTGCACATGGATGGTCTCCAATACTTTGTGCACTGCCACTAACCTGGAGGTGTGGATATCCTTGATAAATATGGAAACTCCCCCTCCTTTTGTGGTTCGGTCTGGGTTTTGGGGCCGAAAAGCATGATATGAGGTATAACCTGGTAGTGCTGGGGTGCTCTCTGGAGCCTTGAACCAGGTTTCTGTCACTGCACAGATATCAATGTTCTCCATACTGTGGAGAGCTTCAAATGCATGCATCTTGAGGTTAAGACTTCTGGCGTTTAGCAGCATTACCCTTAGATTCTTGTTCCTTGTGCTGTCTATGGAGGTAGGTTTGACTTTTGAGCCTTGCCTAAAAAAGGCACTATGGGGGTGGCAAGAGCCTTTGCCAATATCCGAAAGCCCAGGGGTGACAGGTGCAAGCCATCCCTAGCGAAGCAACATGGCTTGTCGAGCATGTCATCCCAGGCTGACAGACACTGGATCCCCTTTGAATGACACCAAAATTTTAGCCAATTGTTAAAATCAATCATTTTGTCTTTATACTGTGGCATCATTCTAGGTGAGGGTAAGATGCTGCTCAAGGTCAGGGTCATACCGGCCTGGGCTAGATGATCAGAGAGCTCCTCTATGTCTCTTTTCATGTAGTCAAGGGAGGTATGTCTCAGGTCATTCACGCTAGCATATACAATGACTGAGTCATATTTGTATTTGCTTTGGAGTGACCTGAGTGCTTGCGTTATGTGGCGGATCCTAGCACCCAACAGGCAGCTCACTGTGACCTTCTCTTTATTCAGCCTGGTGAGTGGGACGTCAGTGTGTCTGACAATAGAGTCACCTATTACAAGGGTATCAGGTGTGTTATTCAGCCTTAAGGGCTGTGACTGCTTGGCACACTGACTTTGTGTGCTATGTGTTGTACGTGTTTTGTTTTGGGGTAGGGTTTGCTTGGATGTCTGCTTTGGAGGTCTCTGTTGCTTAGGCAGATTTTTATTTAGAGCCTCCGAGTATGCTTTTGTGTTTTTATGTGTTTGGTTCGCTGTTGTGGTGGGACTATGTAATACTGGAATTGTGTTGTGCGAGGTTACCTTCTCCTCCTGACTAGTTACACCAGTTTTGAGATGAGAGAGCTCAGACTCCAGTTTGGCTATATGGTTGCATCTCTCACATATATTTGAACCTGTTTGGAGGAGGAGAGGGTTGTCCGTATACATGAGACAGTTGTAACATTGCCTCAAAATTCCCAGATTCACCAGCTGGACTGGAGAGGAAACCATTGACTGACCTTTGGACATGCTAGAGTAATATAGGGAACTGAATTAAAACGGATCAATAGGGAACAAGGTAATCGTAGAGAGTATAAGAGTAGGTAGTGCTTATGGTTTATTAGTGCTAACTTGTAAGATTACTTATTTGGACCAGTGAGGGGCCTTAGAATGAGAATAGGGTGTTTAATTTGAGAGATAGAGCAGTTCTAAGGGAAAATGTGAAGAGCAGACTTTGTGGAGCCAGGAATAGTTTAAACCCAATTAGGCGGCGCTGCCCGATGTTGCGCTATGCGCAAAAATGCGCAAAACTGTGCAAAAGAGGGTTTTAAGAGAGGGAGATCAAGGAGTTTGGAATTGACCCAAAATGGCCAATAAAACTACAGTTTCAAGGCAGTAACCACTCCCACAGGGGCAGGCAGGCTGCTCAATGTTTATCACTGCCACTGATGAACACAGAGACTTCCCTTTAGCCCAAGCAAACAATGGCCTCCAAGAAACTTACAAACAGTTCAGAACAGCAAATCTGTAACTGAACTTTTTTAAATCTCAGAAAAGTGGGAAAAAAGCAAGATTTTTTTTTTTTTTTTTTTTTTAAGGAAAGCAGAGGTTCACAAGTTAGAACAGTGCAGTAAATGACCCACACTTGAGTGCTAGGCCAGAGACAGATAAAATGCAAGTTTTAAGAAAAAAAAAAACTATTTTAAAAATAAGTGTAGGCAGGAAATTCAGTAATCAGCTCTAGGTTGTGTTCTAAATACAGTTACCAACACGGAAATCAAGTTTAACAAGCCAGAAAATGCTCAAAAGTAGGCAGCAATGCAGAAAAACTTAACAAATAATCTGAAGCAAAATACTTAAAATCTCAAATGTGATGTATATATGTGCTCATATATATATGTCTACACATGGGTATCTCTATATTTCTGGACATACGTTCTGATATACATATATATCTTTCTATATTATATATGTGTACATATGTACACATATGCATACCTATATGTTGGGTACATTCAGACATCAGGTCCACAATCTCACAGCGCCTTCCTGCACAGCTGCACTATTCTGCTTTGCTACAATGCAGACAGGTGCCACATATGGACACAGCTTGACATTAGGGGGATATATGTAGGACCTGATTGCAGGTAACCCTATTACACACCTATGGCATTCCTGCATACTACATTACAGATTACCCTGAGTATCCTGCAAGGGGTAGGCTGTGGGTCCCACGTGTCCATCATAATGGCATTACTTCCACCACCAGCTATTGGCCACATAATATACATACTTCCCATTGCACAACACACACTATGATGGTTTACATTTTGTCAGTCAGTGCTGATCTGCACAGTTGACAGGTATGGCCCACTACCCACAGGGACAGGCACTATTTTCCACAGCAGTTGTTCAGTTGAACATCATTACAACAACACCTGATGGCAGATATAAATCATTCCACATAATCTATCCCATTATTGTGGACCAGGTACTACATTCAATTACATGTATATATACTTCACATACCTGTTGTGGGAATGATGTCAGTTCTGGATAGTTTGCTGGATGTTCTTATCGTTCTTTTCCTTTGGCTTTTGCTTTGCCTTTGCCTTAGGCTTTCCTCTCTCTCTCTCTCTCTCTCTCTCTCTCTCTCTCTCTCTCTCTCTTGGTCTCTCTCTGGTAAATGGATTGAGGTGCTTTGAATAGATTGCAGCATGGTTTTGTAGGTGATGTACATGATCAGGTGATGGCCTCTGCACAAATCAGTTTCCTCCACTTGCTAACTTCATGCAGCTTGATGTGTAGTACTTCCAATTACCACTGTCATGGCAACCCCTACTATGAATCCCTACATCATGTGGGTATGATCCCTTTACCTTTCCTGTGTGATGGACATCCTTCCTGTGAGTGGGCATCAGTGTTACAGAGAGCAGGTAGCAATGCCTCTTACAGGAGAACCTGCACACTCAGGCCAGCTACATATTTGTAGGGGGTTCCAGAACTACAGACAGAGTGTAAGTAGAGTTGTTGTATGCATTGTATAGTACTGGTGTTACAGGATTTGTGTGTAAATATTACTATATCTTGAAATGCAGTCTGTCTGCATAGCTCTCAACTGTGGGCCTATCCTCTTGATGGCCAGAGCTGTGCCTATTATGCTTTGTCTGTCCACCACGCAGGTCTTGTGTCAGATATTTCACTGGCAGTGTGTGTGTTTAGGGCTATCAGTACATGGCTATATCCATTTATGTTTCTAACTTCAAATTCCTGACTAAGGATATGTTGCAGATTACCCTGTAACACCAGCGACTTGCTTAGTGTATGACAAGAGTTTTCAATATATGGGCCTGTGTTCCAGCCTCTGTCCTCCACCTACATACCAGGCTTTGCACATATGACATGCTGTCAGCGGTTGTTCTGTAGTGGGCTGAGTATGTCATGCTGCCATTCCTGCCATCAGTCCACTGCTGTTGTGTCCCCCACACATACGGTGGGGTTGGGGCCATATATGTTTGGGCTTCCCCTACACAATACATGTGTTCCCTTATGCACTCCAGAGGCCAGTGTATGTAACAGTGGTATATAACCCTGTATTACTGAGTCTTGGGGGGGATGCACCATAACTATCCTAGGCTGTTACAACATGTGGGGGTATCAGGGGTGAGCTGCCTTAAGGTATCTAGATGTACATTACCATACAATCAACCTTGGGTAAATGTTGGCCTACTGCCACCTGCCATACAGACTGTTCTGTTTGCCAGTGTGCTTGTAATGGTGTCAGTTATGCCTTGTTATGTAACAGTTACATCACATTGTGTCAACTGAGGTCTTTACCCACTACAGATTGTCTACAGAGTGTAGATAGAGGCTGCTGAACTATACATCTGCATTACTTACTGTTGATTGTTTGGTATCCTGTGGCCCAGTCTGTCTTTACTATTGTAGTACTTGATGGCCCTGGCTTAGACAGCAACATTTTTAAACCTTTTCAGACTACTGTATTAGTATAACTGTTTAACAGTTGTATTACTCAGTTTATATGGATGTCTGTGTTTAAACAGCTATATGACATGGCATGTACAACTGTAATAGTACACAAATAAAATTTCCCATTTATGCAAACCTGTGTGTGGCGTTATATCCTTTGACCTCTCTGTGGGTATATGTTGCAGGCAATGATTGTCATTTGTATGGGTGGCTCATACAGTCTCCAGTTGGTAAGGTGGTAAGTGTAGGAATAGTGGCTGTTCCATATTGTGTGCACCTTCTACATATGTATCCTAACATACATATCTCTCTGTGTGTATGTGTAGTTATATTTATCTGCATATATGTGTCTGTGCATATGTATCCTAGGGATGTTGATTGCTTCCACATTGTACATTCCCTATGGGAGCCAGACTGTACTGCATGATATGTTACTGATACCAGCCTGACATCATACAGGTGGGATGGAGTACTGTTAACATCTTGTGCCCATGTTGTGTCAGGTCCTAGGTATCAGGGCAGCAACAGTTGGTAGTGTATTACAGGGCAGACGTGTTTGACTGTGTGTGTGGGGGGGTGAGTACCTAATCGTAGAAGACGTATGTTGTTTGGGGACTCTCAACCCCAGTAACGGTGCATGTGGGCATATATGTTTATGTTCTGTTCCCATTGTTATCTACAGATGTATGTCTATATATACCTATATAGAGATATATATCTGCTTACATATATATAACATGCTGTATATATATATATATATATATATATATATATATATACATATAGATGTAGTCGTATATATCTATAGATGTATGCATTTGTAGGTATATATGTTTATATATATATATATATATATATATATATATATATATATATATATATATGTATATATATATATATATATATATATATATATATATATATATATATATAATATCTATATTATATCTATATCTACATGTATAAATATGTTTTATCTATTTAGATATTAATATATATATACACACACACACACACACACACACACACACACACACACACACACACACACACACACACACACGATACAACTACATGTTGGAGTACATTCCATGTACTGCTGGATGACAATGATATGTTTGTGAAAACATCAGGCTTGTGTCTATCTGAAATGGCTTAGTAGCTAATCACTTTGGCTGTGGTGCGCAGGGCCCTGGGTTTGAGCTTTGCAGAGGCAGTTTATTTTGTTGCTAGGCAGAACAGGGGCCGTTGGATATAGAGTGATTAAGGCACTTTTGAGCAGTTGTAAGCGGATTTGTGTGTGTTTGCATGGAGGTAAGCACTGCTAATGTCTGGTTACAGTTTCTTATACTCAGCTTCCAAATTGCTTATCCTGTGTAGGCATTGCTTACCCTCATGCAAACAGGCTTAAACTCGCTTACTGCTGCTTAAAAGTGCGTACTCCCGCTTACCCCTGTGCTAATTTTTTTTAAAAGAAAAGAAAAAAAGGGTTGATAGGAAAGTGGTGAAAAAGGGGCACAAAGAGGGAAAGACAGTAGGAAAAATTGCTAGGGATGTGCAGGAAGGGTGTAGGGAAAGTCCATGGCTGCCCATTTCTTCTACAGCAACAGCTGTGCATATACACTGAATTTGGAGATAGATTTGGGCACTCAAACCCCTGATAGAGGGGAGAGGACAACAATAATATGTTATGATGCCAATTAGACCTGATTACATGTGTCCAGTGGACACGTGTGTGAAATGGACAGCTATGTACGGGGCATGATTTTTTTGGGGAAACAGATTGCCTTTTTTTTTTTTTTTTTTTTTAAGGTGAGAGTGGGATGTTGTTGGGGAGGGGTAGTAGGTATATTTGGGGAGGTAGGTTGGGTAGGTTAACAGACAAGACAAACAAGACACATGCAGGGGCAGTATATGACACATGTGGGGGGTAAACACCTTGATGGGGAGGGGTGTTCGGAAGCCCATGAGCCCAGTAGTGGAAACAGTGGGACTGAGGTCCCCACGCATGGGCAGTCACCACTGCACCTTCATAGCCCTAATGGTGGCTGCACTGGGGGCTTAGTCACAGAGTCAGACTGATGCTCTAGTTGTGATACATGGCCCTCGAGCTGTCATAGAAGATCACCAAGCTGCTGGTTGAGCTCTCTACGCATCACGACCCAGACCTGGCGACGGATGACAGTTACCTGTCTGCGTCCACTACTGGGGGGAGAGCCCCATCCCTTGAGGCAGTTCCACCCACAGGTGGTGCAGGGCTAATGGATGAGGAGGTCCCAGGTTGGGCCCAAGACATGCTGGTGCCTGGTGCTACGGCCAGCTGAGGTGGGACAGGTGGGTCCACTGGGACCAGCCTTCTCAAACGTGCTATAGTATTTAGATTTTATCTTCAATTGTGGGTTAGTAATAGTCAACACATTCAAGGGTTAGGTATAAGAGCATGCAGACATATTCCCATTTACCCAGACACCAGATATGGAACAGTTGCATAGCAAACAGAACACATGCATATATGGGACCACAGTGGTAATAACAACAGCATGCAGGCACATTGATCTCAGCATGCCACCAATGTTGGAATAATTCAATATAGCACATGCATGGGAATAAATATAAATATTTATTAACCAATATGGCATAATCAGAACATTGGAGACATTACATACTGGTTGGGCTGGGTATGTAGTTTATTGTTGGAGATATGGTGGGGGGGAGATGTCAATTAACAACAAGTATATTCATTACTTTCCTAGTCAGTGCTGTTATCTGTACCTTACAAGTATTACTACACTACCCTATAGCCTTAGTTTGGACAGTGATATGGCTGTTGTCATCATTATACATGAACTGGTTTTACCTGCAGTGTATACCTCTTACCTGGTATACCTGTGGAGGGAATGTTTAACACTAACTAACGATTGCTACACATACTCCCAGTTTCGAGGTTGATGCTGTACATATAGCTACCCAACTCTTTCTGCACAGACTCTGGCCATGCCTTGACCATATGCAGGTGTACCAGGACATATCTAGACTATTGCCCTCTTCAGCCTTTATTGACTTGGCACACACGTATACATGCTTTCCTAAACAGTTATATTATGTAGCACAGTGTGGGTAATGGTGATCAGCGATACTTTATTATTCAGAGAAACTGCAACACTCACTATTCCCTGCAATACCAGAGTAAACAGTACCAGTACAGGGTATAAATGTTTTTATTCCTCATAACAGTATTCGTATTCATGTTAGCACTACCTGATTGTTGCCACACAAAGTTCCAGATTACTCATTAGTATTATGCACATGCATCTCACTCTGTTACTATACACACTCTGGTCACAGCTTGACAACATGGGGGTGTAGATTGGATATACTTGGCTTATTACTCTCCTTACAGTTTCAGGAGTTGCTACATTGACAGATTTGTTCTCATAGATGTTTGACGATCACTTGTATTCTCTGTTTGCTGGCTAAACATCTGGAATCTTCCCACAGACTTCCCAAGGGGACAGGCAGCAGATATGGGCCCATATACTGGACATCCTGGTCTTATCTGTACAGTTGTGGGGTATGATTCTGTATGCAGCCTACTTCCAATCCCAGGATTCAGACCATGGCTGTGTCTACTACATCTTAAAGACTGTCCATCAGAGTTGTGTGTGCTATATAGATATTGCTGTATATCTCCTATCTGCTTTCTGTCTTATAATTTTCCTGTGCTTTGGCATTCTGACCTTGTATTACAACACTCTTATACAGATATCCTAGACAGTTATATTTTGTAGGACAGTGTGGGCAACAGTCATGACTAATACTTCATTATTCAGAGCAACTGCATCAGTCACAATGCCATACAATACCAATGTAAACAGTACCAGTACAGAGTAACATTCTTGTATTTCTGGGCACAGTGCTGGTATCCGACAGACCTTTGGGAGAACTGTTTGTTAGCACTCCCTGAATGTTGCCACACACAGTAGCAGATAACACATTACTGTTATGCACATACATCTCACTCTGTTACTGTACACACTCTGGCCACAGCTTGAGAAAATGAGGGCGTAAATGGGACATACGTGGCTTCTTACTCAAATAAGGTTTTGGGGAGTTGCTAGTGTGCCAGCTTTGTTCTCATAGATGTCTGTCAATGAGTTGTAATTCCTGTTTGCTGCCTATATGTCTGGGATCATCCCACTGATTTCACAGGGGGACAGGTTGACAGGCACCAGATATGGGCTACTTTACTGGACATTCTGGACATATCAGTACAGCTGTGGGGTATGATTCTGTATGTAGACTACTCCCACTGCCAGGATTCGAACCATGGCTGTCTGTGATAAAAATATAACAGGTCACATTTCAGTTGCATGTGCTATTCAGGTTTTGTTTTCCGCCTTTTCCCTGTTTTCTGCCTATGTGTCTCTCAGCTGTGCTAAATGGCCTCTGGGGATTATACCAGTCATATACAGGCATTCCTACACATTCTATTTATGGTGCACAGTGTGGGTAACAGTGCTTAATACAACAATACTATTATGTGATTGCAAATCTACATTACCATATGATACCAGAGTATACACATGCAGATCAGCAGTTAGAACTTTATTGGCAGACTATTACGCTTTATTACATACAAACTATATGAGACTCTTCTTGCCATATTCTCCGGTGTATGCAGTACTTGCCTTGCACAATGCAGGTTTTATACAGGCAATCAATTTACTAATACTTTTAGTTTTATTTCCTTTGACAATAAATGCATGAGTATTACTGACCTGCCTCACATTGCAACCTCACCAGGCGACAGACATGGGCCTCCTGGGTCACGGCCTGTTCCATTGCAGCTGTGGGGAACATAAGAGGAATATTTAGCCATACCTATCCATGATATACATGAGCTGGCAATTATTACACACATAGTGGGGTGATACTTACACACAGCTGGGACATCCCCTGCCACTCTAACCTCTTGTATCCACTGGTCCAAGAGGTCTCCCTTATGCCGCCTCAGGTCGGCATAGTGATGGCTGACCTGCTCACCAGCTCAGGGTATGCCAGTGGCACCGGTGAGGGCAAAGTTGAGATGGTCCCAGGCCTCCGCCTTATACTGGGAGCCCTGGTACTGGCCCTGCAGCAGTCTATGATCATGGTCTTTGACAAGGAGTACTGCCATGACTCTGGACTCCTGGATGCACCAGCACTGTGCCCAAAAGCATACACTTTCTCCCCTTTCTGACATGGTGCCTGCAAGGGGAAGCTACAACCAATTATGAGATGCATTCCTGCTGCTTGGGTTTATGTAGGGCTGATTCCCCCATACTTTTTCATGATTGGCCGGTTTTGAAAAGGCTAAGCTATGGGCAAACCTGCTTACCTAGGGTTGGCATTGTTTAAAGGGGTATACCTCTGGGCATACTGAGTTAGCTGGTCTACACATTGCTTACACCTCCTAAGCTGGCCTGTGCAATGCTTAGCATTGCTTACATTAGACTTTGCATTATATTTTCTTTTTGGCATTGAGTTCTTATTCATTGCATCTTACATGTATGCCTGGTATCCATGATTCATGTGTACGTACACAGTATGGGGTCCATGTGTTTTACTGGGGACTTCAACACTCTATTACAATTACACCTCACTTCTGGGCTTACTGCTGTACTCCAGTTCACATATTTATGCTATGTAGTTGGTTATGGAACATATGACTGTATATTGATTCCTTTCACAGGTTCAGTTTGATTTTACTATAGTGAGGACTTGTTTGGTGATACCTCATTTTTTGGTACTGTTGTGATGGCTTGGTGGTTCACTACTGTGACTATAGTGTATAGTGTCCTGGATTCTAGACCTGGAAGGCTGCTTATTTTGTTGCTGGGCAGAACAGGGGCCATTGGATACAGGATGATTAAGGCACTTTTGAGTAGTTGTAAGTGGGTTTGAGTGGGTTTGTGCAAGGGTAAGCAATGCTAACCTCCAGTTAAATATGCTTGCAGAGAGTTAGCTTTAGTATTGCTTAACATGTGTGTGCATTGCTTACCCCCACGTAAATGGCCTTAAACAGGCTTACTAGTGCTTACATATACTTACTACTGTTTATTGGTGCTTACACTTGCTTACTGGTGCTTACACCCGCTTACAATTGCACTGATTTAGACAGTTATATGTAATGATTCTTGGGAAGTGGGGGAATTGGAAGCTGTATGGTGTTGTCATTCATTACACATTTTACCTTCCATTTGTATCCATGATTCCTGTGTACATATACTGTATGGGGCACATGTGCTTATCTGGGGACATTGCAACATTATGACACTGACACTTCACATGCGCATTTAATGCAGTACTTCAGTTCATATTTAAATGTTATTTAGTAGGTTATACAGCAAAAAACTGTAAATAAACTGATTTCACATGGAAAATAGAATGTGCTACAGGGTTATTCGAACCGGGAATGCCTGCTCGTAAAGCAAATGCTCTGCCCACTACATTATTGGTATACTGCTTCATTTGCATATATCTTCCTTGTTATCCTTTTCAGCCATTTAAGCTGCATTAACCGTAGCTAAGCGATGAGCACACCCACGCACCTATGGTTAGCTTTAATCGGATTTTTAATTAAAAAAAAGGGTTTGTTCATTTTATTTGTATTTACTTGCTGTTGTACATGAGGGGGAATGTTGGTGGGGATATGTGGACACCTATGAGCGGCCTCGCTCATGTCTTAGGTCCTTCTGCTGTTCTGCATTGAGGGGTCATGTATATTCTGAGAGCTCTGCTCTCAGACATGCCCCCTGCACTCTTACATGCTCCATGTAAGATTAGGAGCTAAGGCAGTGCGCCTCATTAATATACATGGCGCGCTGCCATCCTGCTCCTAAACGGATGCTTCCATGCAGGACTAAGCTAGTCCTGCATGGAAGATTAGTAAATTTGGGGGATGCTTTTCTATGGAAAAATGATTAACTGGATATGGTATTCTTTTCATGTGTCCAACATATGTGGATAGCAAATCATATAAAGAATCAAGAACCACAACTTTAGAAAAGTGCCTCACAACCAGGACGGCAAGCTGCTTGCAATATCAGCATAAACACTACTGATAAATGTCTGGAATGAAGAAAAGAAAAACTGTACTACAACTAAACTCAAACAACCATTTAATGAAAAATTCTTAGTGCTCTCATCCTAATAAATTGTAACAGGAGTTCATCAGAGATAAAAGAATGGATAAAACATCACTTCTTTTTATAAACTTAAAACAGGAAGTATTGAACTTTATTGAATTTTCGAACATTTAAAGTGACAGTGGCATATAATTACAAGTTAAATATAACATAAACTTTAATATGTAAGAAAATACAAACCCACATCAGTATTATTTGTAGCACAACAACCACTTCTCAATTACATATTTAAAATAAAAAATATATTAAATACACAAATACAATGAATTACACACCATAACATATAGATTTCAGTTTTAAAATGGGTAAATTAGAGATAGTATCATTAAGGCCATTAGGTCTAATGGCAAATAATTTGATCTACCAGAATAGTTTTTTCACTTCAAGCTTATATTTCAAGGTCCACCCCTTAAATCTGGTCCCACAGTGTCTAACCCAAAGAACTAATAACATGTACTCCATTGTACTGGATATGCTTCCAAAGGGCATTTGTCTGAATTTATTTTTTGACAGCATACATATGTTTGTATATCCTCTCTTTGAAAAAATCTCTCTGTTTTCCTTACATAAAATTTAAAATATACCTGACATATAGCAATGTATATAACTTCTTGGAATTACAGTTAACATAACATCTGATTTAACATAGCCATAACCCTTTACTTTAATACCATTACATTCTAACACTGGAGACATCTATCATATCTAAAAGTCCCCTTCTTAGTACCACTAAGTTGTGAAAAGGTATTACTTGTATCTCCCATTCATTCAATATAGTTTTTAAAACACCAATCCCACCTAAAAACTATATGGGGATTGTTGCCAACTGCCTCTTGATTTATCCATTCTAATTCAAACACTTCTTATTGTATGAGGGATAGCCTCACTGTCCCCATTGAAAGTGAGTATTAAGCTATGGTTATTTTGTTTATAAACTTTTTTTTTAACTGCTATTTGAGTCTACCTTGGGGGGGGGGTGCTGCTTCTCCTAAGAAAGGAACATATAACCCATTTGCTTTTTTTATGTTAAACTCTATAAAAATGTTATCAAGAAAGTCCTCTGGGTAGCCTCTTCTTATAAGCATAGACCAGAGCTTATCAGTTTCTTCTTGGAATAAATCAGGATTTGAAATCATTCGATATAACCTAACAACTGTCCTTTTACCATTGCTTTCTTTTGATGCCAGGAGTGACAACTATGTATTTGTTTAAGTGCATTTGCTGTAAATATTCAAAACAAATCTCTTATTAGCAACATCCTTAGCAATCTGGACATTTAAATAATTCAGAGTGGTAGTTGAATAGTCCATAGTAAATCTTAAAAATTGAGTAGTAGTGGTAGTATTGGTGTACTTAACAAACTGCATTAATTTTTCTTCATTGCCATTCCAAAAGATGACCAGATCTTCAAGGTACCGGCCATATACATTGGGGTGGGTTTGTATTTTCTTATTTCATATTTGACTTGTAATTATATGGCACTGTCACTTTAAATGTTTGAAAAGTTCAGTGAAGTTCAGCACTTCCTGTTTTAAGTTTATAAAAAGAAGTGATGTTTTTTCCAGTTTTTTTTTTAATCTTTCATGAAGTCCCCTTGCAATTTATTGTTACAAAAGGGCTTAGAATTTTCATTAAACGGTTGTTTGATTTTAATTGTAGTACAACTTTTTCTTTCCTGAGTTCTAGATGTCTGTTTCTTTATCACTGGTGTTTATGCTTATATTGCAAGCAGCTTTCAGTCATTGTTGCGAAGCATTTTTGTAGATATGTGGATAGCAAGCTGATGATCTATTTTGCAATTAGAAGTCAGAAATATTAGGTATTGTTGCAAGAATTAGGTTTGTTTGTGGAAGAAAGACTAAGGTTTGACATGTTTGGTAGACATTTGTTGTAATCGATTTTTAGCATTTGTGAGATTACTTTCTAAGTATGTAAGTATGTTATTTTAATAAAGACAATTTACTCCTTTGGATACTGTGCCATGAAATCTTTTACATCTACCAGAGGTACCACATAATCTGAGAGATGGGACCTTGATTTAATTTTTCATCTGAAGGGCAGCATCTTCAGGAGTGCACCACCCCATTACATTGCATTGCCATGTCAGTAATGGAAAATGAATCCAAGCACATGGTGTGAGAATAAAAACATAGTGGTATTTATTGTCCCGTGGTACACATAATCAAAGTGGTTCTTGGCAAAGAATGGCACTATGCCCATATTTAAATAGCTAAGCATGAACAAATGGCTCTGTCCATAAAATCTTAACACAACAAAATTTGCACTGTTTCTTTGAACATCTTAACAGGTGTAAAATGACTAAAAACATTATAGTTATGTGAGGAAGGAGACACATGTATGTAAAGTTATTATTACTTTCATTTATTACTGTTAAGCTGTCATATTGATCTCTTGGGAACTTCTTTGAGAACCTGTGCTGTGTCGATATGAGTACCACTGGCCCACAGCTTAACCAAACTATTTTAAGTTTTCAGCTATTCATTATAAAGGGTGTCCTTATATAAACACCACATGTGGAGTTTTATAAGGTCTGAAAGGGTGGAGATAGGAAAACTAGAAATAGGGGACCGAGAATACAAGGGACACAAAGAAGGAACACATAAAGAAGATTGTGCAGGAATAAATGGTACAGGAAAGACACTATGTTCTTGAGAGGGATAGACCTATTTTCCATTTTTTCAAGGAAAGTTGGGTAATTAGTAAGAGCAAGAGTGTAGAAGACAAAATTAGGGAAGGGGTAGGAGGACAGATGCATAAAAGACAGATAAGACAGGCAAGAAAAACAGGAACTCAAAGGTGGGATGACAGAGATGGGGACAAGATCTGCAGGTGGAAGAAAAACATAAAAGGGAGAAGAAGGAAATATGGAAACCAGCTACTACACTGGTCTGGGCAACCTCTGTTATCACCTCTCCATTATGGACCTTGAGTAGGGGTGGCCTCACTGGTGGGGGAGGAGACCACTGGTGGCTTGATGGCAATATTTAATCAGGTTAGTATGTTTTGCACACAGCAGAGAAGAGATTTAAATGGCTCTAGACAATTCTACAACACCTTCTCAACTGCTACTTTGGACACTTGCTGCTCTCACCTGCAAAGAAATCCTTAAGTGGGTAAGGTGAGATGGTAAGCATTCCCTCACCTGTGAAGCACATGGCTTAGCTACCCCCAATCCCCCTGTACCTGTAGGAAAACTAAAATAAAAGGAAGAGAACATTTTGAGACAGATGAGAGACAGGGAGAATGAAACAAAAATGGACTCAAAATTGCTTTTGCAAGCATTTCAGTTTATTTAAACAAATGAAATTAAACATGTATTTATTTGTTTATTCATTCATAAATTGCTATTAAGTAATGGTATACATTTTTCAGTTTTTCAATGACAGCATTCTGAGAAATATTTATGGATGGCACGTTTTAGTAATGCTTGTTATATGATATGGATTACTTACATCCTTGCTAATTTATGGACTACTGCTGTACTATACTGCTTCACTGACAGTTATGCCATCACTACCAATGTAGGCATTACTGATGATAACCATATGAAATGATGGGACCTGCTTGAATGAGTCCTGAAACATGGAGACTGAATGGATAAAAAGTGGACATACATATGCTAAGTCTGAGATTTCATTTTACAGAATATCCCCTTTTCTCAGAGGTATGGTGACCTCTGAGTTGGTATATATAAGTTTGAGATATGCAGCCCTCCTGCAACAAGAAATTTTAAACAGAACAGCATTTTTTTGGCTTTTCAGCACCCAGCAGTTTGAATGCTGACATTTCCCTAAGGAACCATTATTGACTTTTAATTGAGCAGCTCAGTGTAATAAATTGATACTTTCAATGGGTTTACTATACTGAGTGTAGACTAATGATCTGAAGATCTTTCATACAGAACCTTGGTATTGCACTGATGAATGGAACTTTTACTTATTGAGGGGATATAGTTTAATTTGACTTTCTGTATGTTTCACACTTATGAGTGATCTGCACAAGTCACACCACTCTTCTCTAGTGCTGGATTCTGTTATATGTTATCTCCTCTTCACCTGTGGAGGTATGAGAAAAAAGGGAGAAAAATGCTATTTACTTATCACATTTCTGTGTGCATTATGGTGGAAAGCACTTCATTAACTGCAGCTTCTATTAGACTAATTAGTAATGTTTCAACTGATGTCAGTACATTTCCATCCCCTAATATGCTTCATGTTTTGTGGCTGTACACTGTGTTCCCCCATGGAAATGCAATATGTTACTGTGTAAATGTGTGACTGGCCCTTGGTGACATCTTTCTAGAAGAAATATAGCAAAGTTGAGAAACATCCATGTTGGAACTGCTATGGTGTGTTGCTTTAATAAATTGTTACAGCCAATACTGAATATTCCTGAGGTAATGTATTCTGAGGCTCTACATTGTCTGTGGAGGGGCATGAGCTTTGGGTACTGAGGTATTGCTCTGCTTTAGGGACTTTTGATACCTTAGCAACATCACCATACAGTCATTTTCAGGAAGGCATTCCTGCAAGGGTCGCTAACTTTGCAAATAGTTTCAAGTAACCAATCTAAGCTTCTATGAAATATTCACACTGATATTTAGCTGCAGATATGTGACTCCATAATTGCCAGTAGTTTAATGGTATGCTAATTTAATAATTAATTCTGCATGTTAAGCATTGCAGTTTGCAGTACTAAATTATGCAGTGAAGCTGATTTCTGCACAATCTCTTCCCTTACTCCAGCTAGGAGGTGGTGATTTGGTCTACTCAGCCATTGCTCAGCTTCCAGAAACTTCTGTAAACACCAAAAACATATCTGATACAACATAATTATAATAACTTTTATAGTAAAAGTTGAATTTTAGATATAACTAATCAGTTACTCTTTATGAAGCTATTAATACAAAACAATTGCTGTCACTGTAAGATTGAGTAACAAAGGCTATGTAGCAAATACACATTTCATTAGAAATATTTCAGGTATCTCTGACATGGCAATGATAATACCCTTTCTGTAACAATCAAGAACCAATTCATTTCTCCCACCTTGTATAATGCATTAAACTTATTCCAGATTAATGAATATACACACAGATGTATATCTATATCTATCTATATATATATATATATATATATATAAACTACAAAGAAAACTTAGACAAGGTAGAATTTTTGCTGTGATACCTTAAACCCCATGTAGTAGAGGTCCATAGGATATATGCAGATGATCCCTTCAGGGCATCAAGTGCATGGCTTCTGAATGTCCATGATTTTTTTTTCCTTTTTAAGTCTTTATGGTTATATTCTGACCAATAAAGTCAAAACCCACTAGCTGCGTACATGCATGCTTTGGCATTTTTATTAACCTAATCAGCATATCAAAATTCGATAGTTGCATTATACTTCAGAAACACAGAATTTTAAACACAGCTGATGCCACAAAAGAGTAAGATACCTGCATCATTTCCCAACTAACACCCAAACCAAAGGGTTAAAAGAACAGACAGACAAACCATTCAGTAAAAAGTGCAAGGAAATTCAAGACAACCTCGAGTTTTTCAGTGGTTGATACCCTAAACCTCCAACAGTAGAGGTCCATGGGATATACGCAAATGATCCCATCAGGACAGCAAGTGTTTCAGTTACATGCCTTCTGAATGACCATGCCCCTTTTTTTTTACTATTTTTAAGTCTTTATGGTTACATTCAGGCCAATAAATTCAAACCCTGCTAGTTATGGACATGCAGGTTCTGGCCTTTTTATTGGCATCGGCCAGTGTTAAAGACCCTGTGTTTCTGACATATATCTAAACTATCCACTTATACTGTGCTGATGAGGTCAAAAAAAGCCTGAAGCATGCATGTCCACAGCCATTGAGGTTCTTGGCTATTGTAACTGCTCTCATAGTCTCTTTGTTAACCAATCAGTATTTCTTCTTAGCCTTGTTTGTATTTTCTATCTCCCACTTTTTCCTCCACTCCTTCTTTCTTTTGATGACTTACTGGACATCTGCATTCCACCACCCATTTTCTTTACATACCTTTACCCCATACCTGGCTCTGCCACATTGATGGTTTGTAGTCCTCACAAATGTTGTTTTGAAACACTGGCATTCTTCTACTTCAGCTCCACCTATTTCATCTTCTGTCTGAGGTGCTAGATCCTTGAGTATGTCCTTCAACTCTTGTTCTTTCTTTCCAGTCAACTTCCAGGTCCTCAACCTATTCTCTGTTGGCCTTAGAACCTTCTCTAACCACTGCTTGTAGCTGACTATGGCAACCAGTGGTTTATGCTGTAGGGTTAACTATTTCACTGTGAGTGACTTTACAATTTCTGATTCTACCAAAATGCCATTTTGTTACTAGGAAGAAGTCTAACTGACTTGCATATTGGATATTCTTCTATGTGATCTTGTGACCATCTCTTTTGCTGCCCTGTGTTGGCTACTATCAAGACGTTTGACAGAAGTCTGGAACAGCCTCTTCTTGTTTATTCCCGCTGCCCCACTCAAGTGAACCCAGGCAGTCCTCATATGCTATTCTTTCTATCCCAATATGTGCATTCAGAACTCTCATTATCAGCACTAACCTCATATTGTCCTGCTTATCTATAGGTCCTGCAGCTGTTGTCTGAATGGACTCGTCCTAACTCAAACAACTCTGCTTTGATTCTTAAGCCCTGGTTACGAATACTGCCATATCTGGAGTCTGATTGTCATGAGTCTGTCATTAATTCTCAGGACATCCCTCACTGTCTTCTGATGCTTCACCCTCAATATAATCTCCACACCATTTCTAGTTTGTCCTCCTCCTCAGTAGTAGAGCCTGGATTCCAAACCAAGTGGCTTTGCTGTACTGGCTTTGCACCTTGTCTTCTGGATACAGGTGACATACAACCTGTTTCTTCTTACTATCATGCCATCCACTTCAAAGCTGCATCTTGCTAATGAAGCTATACTGAGTGTAGTAGTCTTTAGTTCATATTTGGCAGGGTGAATGGTTTTGCATTTAGCAGAACTGTCCCAGGTAATCCAAACTGGGCTACTAGACACTGGTCACCCAGTAGCTTACTGACACATGACTGCTAGGCTTTACTGAGGAGCACACACTGGGCAATAGGGATATAGTTACTCCTCCCAGCAATTGCACAAGTTGCTGGCATAGTTTGAGTCCTCAACCTGCTTTCACTTGCAAATATCATGTGGCTAGCCCTAACATGTCACAGAGTCAGTGAGTCATGTTCTATTATCTAGAGGATACTGTGCACCACAGGTGCTGCCCAAAGCAGCTGATATATACAGCTCCTTCTCCAATAGACACCATCAAGACCCTGTGTTGCTGCCCACAACTCCATTCTTGGGAGAGTTTGAGGTGGAAATGCCAAGCATATTTTTATGAGGTGGGAGGAACCTCAGTGAGACACAGGGAGAAGGTGCAAACTCCACATTATGGTAGATGTCCAGATCGAATCTTGTATCTTTTGCACAGGAGGTTAAGACCTTAACCATTATGCGATCATGGTAATATGCCATTATGGTAAGTAGGGACTGTTAAATAGGGTAAGTTGGAATAACAGTACTCAGAGCTATATCTGGCTTTACCAGTCTTAGAAATGTATACATCCCATGCACAATGTATATCATGCTTGTGGACAAATGAAGAGTGTTTGGTGATAATATGTACTCATGAGTGCAGCTTGTCCATTCTAAGCCAAATGCATTTACACCTAAATGAGGGGTTACATGTGCCCTACAATGGGATTCATAGAGTTCACTGTGGCTGAGCCTAATTTTCAAAAAGAATGTATTAAATCAGATGCTTCTTATGCCAACTTAGACTTCAATGACCTCTGAGTTCGACAATAGTCCAAGAGAAGCACAGACTAAAACCATTAAACACCAGGCATAAGCATAAATAATCAGAAAAAGGCAGTTATTATTGCATATTACTGTGATCTCTTATAATAGCCTTTATTTATTGATAAACATGACAGTTAAAAGTATTTTGATAGATTTTAAGTGCCATATTTGGAACTGTGTAAGGTGCGATTAGCAGTGGTGTCTACATGTGTTAAGTAGCTTAAATCTTACAATGGTGACTATCAATGGTAAGGAACATATAATGTAATTAATTTACAGACTGTATGACATATTACATATCTTAATGACCAACAAAACCTCACAGCAAGCACATACAGGCTGATGTACTGAGACTGCAGCAGAAGAATAAAAAGCACAGGTGGTTTGGAAACAAAATACAGGTAAAAACACAAATCAGAAGCAGTGGTGCAACAAGGTTATCAGTATGTATTTGTATTTGTGTAATGTCTATGTTCTTTTGAAAGTATCACACAAGGATGGCAGGAGTCACTTTGTCAGTTTTGTTACAACAAGTGACTACAGGCTACAGCATTAGCAACAGCAGAGATCAAGAAACAGGAGTGACAGCTTTAGTTCGGAGGAGAATCACAGCCTTATGGATGTTCAGCGGCATATTAGAAATATTTTTTTTTTTGGAAAAGGGGGCAAAACAGGTAGAAAAACAGCAAGGAATGGAATCAGTGTTAGTTGATATTAATGTTGTGGGGGGGGGGGGATACAGTAGAACAGAGTAGAAAAAGAGGCAATGTCATAGTGGGATATGCAAGGAAAAAGGCAGGCAGCATCCAAATGCCCATAGTTGCACTATTGGAGGCCCTTCTATGCTCCAACCTTTAACACTGAATGAGAAGCACCTTATACATATATAAATACTGACAGTGGCACATGGCTGCAAAGTGTACTAGAAGGATCCCCTGTACCACAGCAGGTGGGTAACTCTTTGGCAGTGACATGGGTTTACATACTCAGCAGAAGGGGACTTATTATTACAGCAAGGAGGACATCACACAGCTCAATACTGGTTTCTTATACACTGTTGGAACCCCTTTATGAAGAGACTACCCTTAAAGAGATAGCAATATGTACTGTTACCTTTATAAGCAGAGGTACCAGGTGGATCCATATGTCACAGTTATTTACAGAGACATGCAAGGCTGTAGATACCCAGCACCAGATGTGCTGTGAGATACTTCAAGTCCAGGCTTTTGTCACTGAAAGTCATGTAGATATGATTAGAGTAGTGAAGGGTATACATGAAGAATTTCACCAGTTTGAAGCCAGGGAGGATATCAAAATGATACTCATGTACAGTATGGTTGCACACACAGCATCCATGTTATCCTCCATGCACACGCTCATATAAAGGCTTACTAGACACACACACACACACACACACACACACACACACACACACACACACACACACACACACATGGCTTACTAGACGCACACACACCCACCCACTCACACCCACACCCAAACATGCGCGCGCACACACACACACACACACACACACACACACACACACACACACACACACACACACACACACCCTCACACACCCACACACACACAAACTAGGAACACAGTGGACACGACCAGGGAACTATTCACATGCATGCTGAATGACTGGGATGCAGATCACATACATCTGAAGGACGTTCAACAGTCATTCATGTGGATTTCCTAAAGAAGAAGGTAGTCAAGCCTCATTAACCTTCCACAATGTATGAAATAATCTCTCAGTCAAGGTCTAGATTCCACATCACAGTTATGCTGATGTCAACAGGTCCCCCTGCATCCAGCTGATTCTGCCATCAGAGCAACTCAGCATCAAACTCACATGCTGTCATTTGCTCTCGATCTGTAGGTATATCACTCACACCATCCTTAGGGGACATTGTGTTTGACACATTCCAAATGTAATTTACAATTTTTAAAGGGAAACAGCACTCATCCAGCCTACAAGTCTATTGTAGCAGTTCAAACTGTAATCTGAAAAAAAAAAAAGAAATGCTGAGAAAACATGGAGAAAAAAGAGAAAATCAGGCATTCTAATGCAATTTGTTTGTGCTCTTTAACAATCAGCTTACTCTGTTCTGGATAATATAAGTAAAAAAAAAAAAAAACAGCCCAAAAGTAACACTGCATTCATCAAGTAATATTTGTCTAAGTGTTTTTTTCTGTCGTTGTTACTAAGTAAGTGCTGTGGCTAATAGTTGTGCATTGGACCTTGCCTCTTCAACTACACAGTCATATAACATGCACAAGCCTATTATTGAAGTTATGCTGCTACCATTCAAAATCTATATCATTACTGGTGAGAGGAATGATAGAGGGAAGTGATATGTCACTATCAGCGACTGGCTGTGACAGCTGTGTACCTGCCCAACATATAATCATGTTGTGCAGAATACAGCAGGCAGTAAGCATCTTGCATGCAGTAGCAGGGTCCTACTGAAAAGCAACCCAGAATCATCCTAGCAATGGGAAAATGATTTTAGTAGGCCAAATACTTGCTCACTGACTATCAGCATTTGTGACAAGGTGGTGCTGAAATGCTCCTCAGCAGCTCTTGGACTGATGCCATTAACCAAGATTCAAGTGGCTAGCCTTCAATACCTGGACAGCAAAACAGGGAGGGGACACATAACAAGAGAAAGGGGGGATTACTCAATACTGCCTATGTCATTTTATAGATACTGTATACTTATGGTTAGGAAAATTAAATATTTTACAATTATCAACTAGATGACAATGAGGAATCATACCATGCAGGAAGAGGTGGTCGATTGAGCTTGTGTGCCACATCTGGGAATCATGGGCCCTCCCAGGATGTTGTGCAGACATGTGGTGATGCCTCCTTTACATCAGATGCTACCTGGCAGTGGATGGAATGGTAGCCCTGCCTATTCCAGTGCTGCAACCCCCCCCCCCTCATGTTCCAGATGAGGCCCTAATGGCAACAGGGGTGCAATTTTTGCACCACACACTTCAGCAATGCATACCATCCCATAGAAGGCATGTACGGCACTGGCACAGTACTAAAGGCAACACTAGGAAACACATTCGCATGTGCCAAGATTTTGTCTAGGAACTGCTGAAGTATCCCTGTGCTAGAAGCCTGTGAGATACCCAACTTGCCACAGTTTGTCTCTGTAAAGTATCTTTGGCAAGTATCATGAGGGTTACATATACCCTGGTATACACAGGTGTAGGAAAGCCACATATCTCCCTGGTCCCCAGATATGGACCATATAAATTCACCAGAGCTCGTACTCCATCAAATCGGTGTGCCTTGGCCTGTATCTCCCTCTTTTTGGCTGGCAAATACCATTGGGTGTGCCTAATTGTGGGACGGCATAGACGAGCACCTTGAAATGTAGACTAGCTAATTTGGCAGCAAAGACAAGCATCTCTGTGGACTGCAAGGTAGAAGGAAAAGGTGCAACTTCAGTTTTATATCCCAATTGCGCACTGCACAAATGCACATAAAAAAAACACTATGAATGGCATAAAGGAAGGAAGACCTATTAATTTCCATAAAGTGGTCAAAGATTTTTCACATATTCCTAATTTACATCTCATTATTGCCTCATTTGCATACGTTATTATCTAATGGGATAGAACTGCTGTCTAAGCTAAGCTGTTGTCTCTGAATCTTGCCTTAGCTTCATTTAAGTGCAGCTTATGTAAACTCCTGCTACGGCTAAGCAAAACAACAATGAATAACATTAGTCTTATGATCGTCTAGCATCAGTGGCAAATGTGCAGTCTGTTGAGCCACTGTGATACACATTCAGGCAATTTTAGATATGTTTATATGTGCATCATTTAATACTTGAGTCCTCATGAAAAAATTGTACACCTTCAGAATCTTTATGATTGCTTTAGGATTTTTCAATATGCTAAACTAGGACTAAAAATGTTCAAGTCTCTTATTCAGTGAACAGTCAGTTTCACTGAATTATGTTCAATATAGATGTAAAAAAAATGAAGTCTGTGACTTTTAATTAATTTTCTGTAGCTTGGGTAAACACAGAATTGTAATGTCATTTTAATTTCTTTAAAGGCAAGGAAGTTTTCGCATCAATAATTGAATCCTATTTTTGAGGACAAATACACAGTTGTGGTATCGGTTGCTTTCTGTTTGAAATTCAGTATTTGCTATATTAGTACAGCTCTGTAGATGTTTTCATTCTTCGTTCTTTTTTAATTTGACATAAGGACCTGAAGATTGTGATCATAATTTATATACCAAGGAAAGACAATAAGGAATCTCAAATAACGTGATGTACATTGTCAGAGTTTTAATGAGCTTTCTTCTGCTCTTCTATAATGACCTTGAATTCATCATTGTAGGACTTTAATAGAATACAGAAGGTATTCTCTTGCTGTAGCTGGAAGGATTTGAACTGTCCAGTTCCTGATGTATATGCCATAAATACATACTAATGAACCTTCATTCTTCAAGACTCACTTTAACCCCTGCACTTTACTGGAGATACGAGGAAGATCCCTCTGGCAAGTATAGTGAGGGCTATACATGCCTTGGCATCCACAGACACAGGAAGGGCACACATTGCCCCGATCCTCATTTGTGGATCATACAAATTTACCAAAGACTGTACTTTAATCATTTCTACTCTAAATCTATCCAGCATTTCTTGATCAGCAAAGTTAAGGTGAGCCAGCCTTTGTCTGTGTCTCCTTCCTGAAGTCTATTATACGTTTCAAAAAAAGAACAAAGGGTTGAATGGTCACATCACATTTGGGTGCTGCCTGGCTTCATGGTTCTGAAACATGGAATCCAACCACCCCCAGAAGGAAAAGGTAGCACTGAAGTTAAAAATCCTATGTGAAAGCAGAACTCAAGTTACACAGAATATGATACTGGAATAGCATACATGGAATAGCTTTTCATACTTTGCCAAACAGAATTGTTAACCAAAGAAATAATTTAACTGAGCAGAAAAGGATTATAACTGTATCTGTATCACTTATTACCTGAATATATTTTATGACATGTTCAACTTGAAAAAAGTAGTGCATGTGAATTAGGAATGAGAAGTTCTCACAGTGTTGGTCAGGAAAGTTATGTATTATGTATATAACAAGACTACCCCAGGATTCAATAAAATCTATGTAGAGCCTACATGGAATGTACCCCTGTACACAGCCATGGTTCTCATTGTGTGCTGCCGAGGGAGATCAAAGTTACATGGATATTGAATCTGTGTAGGCAGTGGTGTAGAGGCTGTCCTGTAGTTGTGGATTGTCTGGGAATACCTGGACACATGTTATGTACAGGATAAGAATCCCTGTAATGTACACCGCTAGTGTAGAAATATGTGTGAGTTGTAATAGTTGTGTTTTTGTTCTTTAATTTAATTTATTTATTTATTTATTTTTTATGCCCATTTGCATGGCATGGATGCGGAGTGCAGCAGTGCCGAGATGTGCTTACACATTTACAGGTGCCACTTGTCAGACATCTAAAAATAGAAACCATATGTAATTAATTAGCTATACTTGCATACTTTTTTTATTATTTTTTGAATGGCCATTTGCACAGCGCAGTGCAGTGCTTAGCAATGCTAACAGGTAGCTTTGTAGTATATGTGAAGATAGGCAGGCTTTCTCACTATCCAAGTAGCTAAATAGGTAGAGTCACAGGTCCTGGGTTTGAGTCCCCAGCAGTCATACCTTGTTACATTTAGTGCTGTGGAAATGTATGAGGTGACCTAAAGGGCAGTTTAATTTAAAAACAAAATTGTTATATTTGGAAAAGCAGTACGGTGCTAAGCACTGTTTAAACATAGTCAATGCCTACTCCTGTTTGCACATTGCTAAGCTTCAGTAAAGCACAATTTTGTGAGTTTACATGATGCTCACCTCCAGTAAGCTGGTCTGCCCTATACTAAGCAACACAGAGTTTTTTTGAATGTTACAGTATGATGTGTAAAGGCAGGAAAACAGCTTATATTAAAATGAATTGGTGGGAATTCTGCAGAATTAATTGTAGTCTTACTAACCTGTTGATATGCTTGGCAGTGTTGGTGAGGGAGCAGGCTTCCGGGTGAAGAGGTGGTGTGTGCAGGAGTCCAGAGTGCTTTTTGGACTCCTGGTCCAGATTTACGAACCCCGGCTGTTACAAGGTGGTTATCATGGCTCAAAATGTAAAGCTGAAGCCTGGGATTGGTTAGCCACAGATCTTACCAGGGCTACTGGTATCCACTACACTGGTGAGCAGTGTCGTCACCTCTATGATGACTTGAAGTGAAGGAAGAGGGGAACCTTCGACACTTGGATCCAAGAGGCTAGAGCTAGGCATGTCCCACACATATGTAAGTACATTTGTTAGTACTTTACTAAAATACAAGCTGAAGCTGTGCAAAACTGATATGCATAATGGTGTACTTCTCTTCCAACAGCTGCAGCTGAACAGGCTCGCAATGTGCAGTCTCATGCCGGGCGCCTGGCCAGGATGCACTGTGAGTGTGCTAAGTACAGATGTTTTCTGATAACTGTAGTGCAAGAAACAATAAACAATACCAATAACAATAAGCAATAGGATATAAAATAGGATTGTGGTTTGATAACTGTGTGCAAATAATTGTAGTAGTGCTGTATTCACTGCATGTGTGTTCTACTGTCACTGCAGTCAACTGTAAAACTGAAATAAATAAAGACCGCAAAAGTAATTGCTTGATAAATGTATTGCACAATCCACAGTATGGTTCAGGGCTGTCTTCAGGCCACTTTCAGTCAAATAATGCTCTGTATTCCTCCCACTCCAGTCACAAAGTATATGGGTAAGGTCGCCCACATTCTGGGCAGATAGCATGTGTATACTTCACAGATTCAAAGGTGCAATAACAATAAAGTGTAAAACAGAATTGTGGTTTCATAAGTAATGTGTTCACATAAGTGCAGTAGAGCTGTATTCATTGCATGTGTGTTAGAATGTCACTGCAGTCAACTGTAAAATTGACATAAATAAAGGATGCAAAAGTAATTGCCTGATAAATGTATTACACAATCCACAGTATGGTTCAGGACTGTCTGCAGCCCGCTTTCACTCATATAATGCTCTCTAGTCCTCCCACTCCAGGAACAAAGTATATGGGTAAGGTAGCCCATGTTCTGGGCAGATATCGTGCTCACAGATTCTATGGAGCAATAAAACTAAAGTGTAAAGCAGGATTGTGGTTTTGTAAGTAATGTGTTAAAATATGTGCAGTAGGACTATATTCATTGCATGTGTGTTCTAATGTCACTGCAGTCAATTGTTACATTACATACACATGTCCCCTGGAGTCACAGCTTTTGGGTTCTACAACCATGCCTGCCAGCTAGAACATGACAGTTGTCTAGTCTACTTAATGTACACAAACATACCTCTCAACTGTTATGGTTTTTTGTAATGTAACGACAATTGCCCAATCTGTCTCATCCATGATTAGCAGATAAATGATTACCTGTAATGCAATGTTTTTGCAAATACTTTTACAGACCACCTTGGTAGTTATATACATGAGCATGATATGAAGCAGTTCCATGTAGCTGTGTACCTGCATTTGTTAGTGCTTTGCCCATACTGTCCCATGCTAACTGCTTGAGAGGTAAGTACGTGCTGCATCATCTATAGAAGAATTAGAGTCACTGTACACCTGAAGAAGTATCCATTGGTAGTCTGTGTATTAATATAATTGGCACATTTACTAACAGTATGATTCCCCCCCCTTATCTTCTTTAACTTATTAATGCTAGTTATTATTATTATTTAATATTAATATATTCTGTTAAACTATCATATTGGCCTTATGGATTATTTCATACTGGTTTGCTGTTAGCATACTTACTGTTATGTTATTTATTGTTGTGCTCCACATAATATACCTTAATATATATTTGTATTAATGAAAATTAGGTTCCATTATGTTAATACTAAAATTGGTTTGGTTATTACTAACCTTAGCACATTGTTATAACAAATTTACTACAGCATAAGGAAAGCCTGTTCAAGGTGATCCACCTACCTTGGCTCCTCTGACCATGGCACTGGGGCCCAGCACATCTGGGCCACAGCCTGGTGGTGCTCCCTCTGCTTCCGCTGCACTACCTGTGGTGTCGGGACGTTCCACCCCCCAGGCTGTGGCTGGGACCTCCTCTGGAGTGGTGGTGGAGGGGGGTAGTGTTGTTGCCCATGATGAACTACCAGGATTGGTGCACAGGATAGTATTCCAAGGTTTTGGATGCTACCTGCACATGATGGAGGGCATGCTTGCCACCCTGGTGGAGAAGCCTTGCCCTAGAGCCCAGCCTCCACAACTGCCATCCCAGAGGCAGTGAAGGCGCAGTGCCGACAGTGCCATGGGTGGGGACTTGAGTCATGCTGCTACCTTGTGGAGGCACCTGAGACCCCTGTCTGCTGTCTTGCCTGTCTGCAAAAGCTTCCTACACCTTCTCAACTTACCTCCTCAACATGTACCTATGTCCCTTCCCCAACATTCCACTCTCATGTTAAAAACAATGTGTACCTGTCACAAAAAAAAAATATATATATATATATATATATATATATATATCGTCTCATACATTGCTGTCCATTTTGCTCATGTGCCCACCTGACACATGTAATTTGGTCCAATTGGCCTGACAATGCAGTTTTGTTGTACTCACCCCTCTCTCTGGGGATGACAGTCCAAATTCATCTACAGAGTCTGTCAAAGTGCACAGTTGTTGTAGAAGAAATGGATCACTGTGGTTCTTTCCTACACTCTTCCTGCACATCCCTACCTGCCTTTCAATATGTTTCCCCACTGCTTGCACCCCATTTCACCACTGTCCTATCTCCCCATTTTTCTTTTCTTTAAAGAATTTTGCTTGACTCTGCACAATGTGCCATGTCACACAGCATCTCTAAGTTCAGCTAAATGGAGCTATATTCATGTATGTTTTAAATGATAATAAACACTTACAAAATAAGCACCTGTCTCCTATTTCAAACCCAAGACCATCGCACCTGCAGACCACTGCATTAACCTGCCACGCCTCACAGCTGTTAATTAAAAGAGGTGGCTTAAGCAGAACATAGTAATTGCAAGTTACTGACATTAAACATGTTTAAGCAGAGCTGCACATCCTGCCTCATCACGTAAGCTTGCTGAAAGTGTAATGGAAAAAATGGAAGTGTAATTTGGAGTTTGGTAAATGACTATACCACTAGAAAGCCAGACACAGCCTAATGGATTTAAGTGAGGTCTCTAATAGCAGGTAAATAGGAACTTTTATCAGCAACATGTACAAGTACATCTGCTAAAATGTTGATGGAAAAATACATGTTCAACTGGGACTCTGGTGGAGAAATACATCCCTATAAAGTCAGGCACATAATAATGGATGTAATGGAGGTATGTCACAGCCTGTATGTGTGCACGTATATCATCACACATACAAATTATGTAATATGACTCAGTAGCTCAGTCTGTTAAATGCTCTGTAAACAGTAAGTTTTGCCACACATAGTCTTGGGTTCATATCCAGTGGTGTATAGCATTTGAATTACATTATTGTGAAGCCATCAATGAATGACTGCATCATCCATACAATGCATTTCAAATACAATGTCTGCTTTTCAATGATGGAAGTCAAAAACCTGCAGATAGGAACATGTTTGACATATCCCTATAGCAACACTATAATGTGCATAAAGTGTCAGGTCATGCATTAATATGCATTCACAGAGGAGTTTAATTTAGGTAATACAAATAAGGCCATCATATATCAGAGTGCAGCACACAATAATTTCATTATGATATTATAGAATAGCACAACTGCACAACTAACATACACATATGGAGGTCATGCTACTAACAAGGACTGTCAGCACACATGCTCCAAATAATTACCATAATGTAACACATGGCCTGGCAGTTGCTCACATGGTTAGCATAATGGTATATTTACCCCCGTGTTGCTCAAGGACACAACAAAATATGTTGCCTAGTACTCTGTTAAGGATACCATTGCTTAACATACATACCTTATACACATGCCTTAATTTGCAGTGGAATGGGTACCTTCAATTGGGCTCTGCCTCTAAAACAAGGCTGCCACAGGTCCCACAGTTAATCTTACAGCTTGTTGTTTTCCAAAATGTTCACACTCTCTGCCTATGCATATTGCCTGCAGCATCAGCTGCAGCCTGCAGTACACACATCTGTATGTAAAAGTAGCTGTAACAGACATACCATCTGCAATGACATAGTACTGTGACCCCAGTAATGGCCAACACAATATATCAGAAAGGGTTTCTAATCTACATGAAGGCCTTATATCCTGTTCAGTGATTGCATGTTATTGGCTGATTATACTGCAAATCAGCTGTGATGGCTGGAATTAGCATTTCAGAACCACAGATTGATTAAGGGACATTCACATATAACCATGTTAAAAAGGCAAACAGCTGCCTAAGAGAACCAGTCTGTATGAGACTTTCTTCACACAGTAAACACATTGCCAAAAATTTTATATATCTGCACATATCAACAGATGAGTATTGTACTCCATCAGGTATGTAACCTTATCGTTTACAACATGATGCATATGTGTGAATACACTTAGGGTGAATGGGGATTACAGCACTAAGCCTTTCTGAGAAGTGTAATGATGACATGTCATCGATCTCTGGATTTGTTACACCTACAGAGGATATGCAATACATCAAGGGTGGAATGTTTATTGTCAGTGTGGCACACTGGTCCCATGGGAATGTCCATTTATAGTGGTTGTAATAGCACACTGCTATTTGTTTGGCACTTGTTTTGACATATTATCGGGGGGATTGTGTCTAGGGGACACTCTACAATGGACTCCTGTGTTGGGTGTGTGATCACACAACAGTATCTGTCATGGCACAAACAGCAATAGCTGACTGTTGCTAGTATCTTAGTTGTATCCACATGTTTAGTATGTTTGCACACTGTGGAATATGAAATGTATGATCAAACAGTGGATACTGCCAGACATTCTGTTTTTGGTATATCGCTACATAGTGTACTCCCATGTATGTGATCCTGACATGTATTCCCATTTAGTTGTCTTTCTGGAAACATGTATGCAAGATGCAGTGCCACTTTTTATGAATGCTGAGAATGATATAATCCTGAAAGGCATCCGTCAACACCATGAATTACTACAGTCCAGGGGGAGGCAAAACATGGAACAGTGGGCAGCATTGTTGGCTGACCTTATCCGTGATGTTAATGGCATAGGACACCAGAGCAAGACATATGAGCAGGTTCAACACAGTGTGACAGATATGATAAATGTTGCACACAAAAGAGCAGGAGTGGCCAGGGATCATGGTGTCATTGGTGGAGGGCCTGTAGTGGAACAGCCAGTCTCAGCCACAGAGGAATTCCTGGTGAACCTAGGAACACACGGCATCTCCCAGGCATCCATCATACTGTATATCGCAGATGTGGATGCCACAGTTTCCATGCCAGAGAAGCATCCAGGTAGGCTTTGATCAGCATTGGAATATGGTAGCATTCAGTGTGTCAGCATGTACATACTTTTACATGGGTGTCAGGTGTTTTTTTAAGGGGGAGGAGTTTGACTGCAGTTTGAAGCTTATGCTACTGTAAATGTGAGATATATGGATGTATTACTCTGTTATAGTGCAACATGCAGTGGTGTTTACATTACCTGTCCCTCAATTTTTCACAGGTCTGTAAAATCAGACAAGGCTGTGGTCTTGCTCCTGGTAAGAACAACAATGTTTTGTTACAGATGTAGATTTACTGCAATGTATTCCCCAAAGTGTCATCCCAGGCCTGCTGACTGGATTGCTGTATTGTCGGCATGATTGCGAACTGCACAGATATTTTCTCACTGTCTACACTTTAGAGTCATACCTATGCCTTGTATGTGTGACCACATTAATAGATGTATCAATATTGTCACAACATTACAGATTGCTATATGTGTCAACCATGCAGTATCTTCACAAATGCCAACAGTGTACCTTATTATTGCTGATGAGACTGCTGTGTAAAGAGGTTTTATTTACAAGTAACTACAGATGTTTGTGGGAAAAGTAATGTCCTCATGTCCTACTATATGAGGTTAGGGGTTCATACATCTTTACATATATTACAACATAGTACTGCAGAGCATAAAAATGCAGGTATTAATGTACTGCTTTTCCCTTTTTTATCACAGGTGTCCCAGGGTGTTGGTCTCTATTCCCCACACAACCTGATGTCAGTGTCTCTTCAGACTCTGATAATGATGATGGCCAAATTGAGGCACAGGTTGGGGTTTCAGGGGCTGAATCTGTCCCAGAGGTTTACATCCCTCTTCTGCTCTCATTATCACCGCACACAGTCATAATGCCTGCACATACCCAGTCCCTGGAGGCTACAGATATTGGACAGTCAGAGGGTGGGGAGATTGAACAGGAAAGTGTGGCAACTATGGCTTTAGTGAGTGTCAACACTAGCTATAGCCAAAGATCTCGTGAGGTTCCACACAAGTGGATTGATAGGGTTGTTCGTAGGATGCCTGCTGTCCCTCCACCACCTGTTGCAGGTGTGTCATAATGGGTCACTCATTGTATGTTTCGGGCCATCATGGAGGCACAGGAAAATTTCGAAAGGACCTCCAGATGAATGTCCAGGATTATGGATGCAGCACATTCTGACATCCATGTCTGCCTCTATCTCATTGCTGATACCTTGGATATGTTCCACTGATGCAGTGAAAAGACGTTGGTCTGAGACAGATCGCAGAATATCTGTCTTGGAATGCACATTGCTGTGATGAAATGCCTTGATGGAGTTGAGCATCAGACTCGTGAATGTTGGTCAGCAACACCATCTGCTGAGAGTACACGCGGACTTGCACAAGCATGCTCCCATAGTGGCAGTACATCTAATGCTCCAGAGGAGAGTGTGCTGTCAACACCAAGATGTGGGCAGGTCGTGGGATCATGGAGGACAGTGTCCCAACAGACAGCAGTCACCGTCAGTTACTAGTACCACTTCTGACCTTGGGCATGGAGGTGTCAGTGAAACTCCTGGCAGAGCCAATTCCTGTGTTTGGGGGTGGAGACGGTGAGCTGTCTGCTCTACCATGCATGGTTCAAAGCTGTCCAACATACACACATGTAAGGCTAGCACTGAGCTCGACTGTGTTCATGCACATACTCACACACAACTGTCAAAATCAGGTCACCTACAGACACACATGGTGCATTTGCATATTACATCTTGTCTCCTTCCCTGCCTGACTCACACATATGCTTTCAACCTATTGGGTCAGCCTAGGCCTCCTGCACCCCCACACAACACCCTGTGCAAGTGATGATTCCTACGCCACATCCCTGTCATCCTTGTCATCAATGCAGAGAAATGAAGCTATGTGTCTGATGCACAGGGTGAGTATATAAATTGATAAAACAAAATGTAATTTTATTTGCTGTCAAGAAACAACCAATCGGAGGATTAGTGTGTTGCTTAGTAGTTAGCAAGCGGGAACTATTTCGGCTGTGGAAGGAAACACTTTTTATGTGGAAATGCCAAATCTGGCAGTTCTGATGAAGTCTAGTTGTACTAGATGAAAGCACTAAACCTTCATTAAAGTGTGGAATTTATTCACGTCTCCAGCACCTTTGTGATTCCGCTAGTAGCCTTTTGGATTCATTTTGTTTGGTTGTAGTGGCTACTTGGACTTTTTTTCTATATAAATTGATATGTAATTGTGTAATCCAGTGTTGTTTTGCCATGCCACTAATACTGGCCACTGACAGATACTGTATGCTGACATTTGCAATGAGTAAGCTACATTATTTAATGTACCTTACATTGTATGATGTTGTAATGGTTGTATACTTACAGAATGAAAGGTGTGTCACAGACTTGTTTATGGTTCAGTTTCAGGAGTCTGTGGGGGACACCTATAGATAACAGAAGCAATAAACCCATAGACATCACAGCACAGGACTGATTGTCAGCACAGAAGAAATATGTCTTCAGAAAGGTACAGCACTATAGGTGCATGGCTCCATAGGTTCATATGTGTATAGCAGGCTAATAAGGACAATAGCATCATTTAGCCTACTCATGCATCCCAATCTATAAAAAGGTCTGATACCCTTGATAAGTGCCACCAGGGTTTCGGGAACTAACAAATCTACAAGCTGTGGTGATGGAGATGACCCATCTATAAATTTCCTGTGTTCATTACAAACATTTATCCTACACCAGTTACGATTCTCTTTTTCTGCATCCCATTGTGTAACTTTCAGATGATGTCCATTACAGCAGATGTGTGCTTCACATGCATAGGGAGCCTGTTACATGTAGGGTGTAGTGTCTGTGTTACATACCTTCCTCTCCAGCTTGTACTATTTATACCACAGTAATGGTGTATGTGTGTAGAACAGGTAATACATGTGTTAGTCCTGTTTTGGATAAGCAGGAGAGACACATTGGGATCTGAAACCTCCCTGTATGGCAGCCATGCACATCTCCTCCAAAGCATGTAGGAGACAGACTGCACATGTATGGTCTTGACATGGTCTGCACAGGACATGTTATCTGCCATATGTATTGGTTTACCATGGAATCTATGTGGCTGCTGCATTTGTCAGATATGCCTGTGTAGTGACATAGCAAAGGTGCCATTGCAGTCTATGATAGGTGTGATGAGTGCCAAATACAGTATAACAATGACAGTCTGGGATTTACATGCTATACCTTTTTGTATAGGTTGTACAAAATTGAATGGATCCCCACATCTTACCGACCAGTGAAAGTAAAAGGATACATTACTCTCTGTGTCCATAAGTCCATGAGTAATGGCTCAACTGTGAGTGGTGTGCAGACATTACTATATTTTTCAGGGGTGGATGACTTCCAAAAATATAGTATTGTGCAGTCCTTGACATTTACTATTTGTCAGTGGCTCTAACAACAACTGAATGTGTGAATCATGCCATCTTGGATAATGATTCTGTGTAAGATTCAGTGACAGCTCCTAATATTCAATCAACTGCTAATATAATCAGTCAGAGGTCACTGACAGTGGTCATGACTGCAGAGAAGTAAAATGCTAGAAGGGACACTCCATTAATAATGTCTGAGGGAAGTCCACTGGAGACTGGCATCATTGTAGGGTTGGACTACCAAATGCTATCCTTATCACTTTCAGACACTTGGCTATCCAACAACTGACATACCACTCTGTAAATAACCTACACAGTTTTCAGCAAGGCCTGCAGGCCTAACATTGTCAAACTCTTTATCAGGCCATGATAGGTGGAGTGAGTCATATTCCTCTCATCTATTGCATAGTTTAGCACTCAATGAGGTCCACCGGTTAGGGTAGGTAGGCATGATCTCCCCTTGAGCAAAAGAACCTGTGTTTGGTCTAGTGTCAGCAGGTGTATGACATTGTTACTGATCATATCTGCGCTAACTCCTTTCATGGCTTTACATATCAGGCGACTGAGAGATCTGGGGACACTACTTGGCACTGCATGCCAGTTGTCTTCTGTGCAACTAATTATTGCAGTTACTGCCATCTTGTTCCAAGAAAAGAGCCATCCAAGGTGTCTGTACAGAGCATATACAAACAGTGGAAGGAAGGGTAATATGTATACCCTGTGAAGGTAAGGTGGGAGGTTTTACGTAGATATTCTTCAGTTGGACACTACTCAAGCAGTGTGTACTGAAAGGACACAATTACCTTGTGAAGAATCCAGAAAGCTGGGAAGTCCCCTGAATTTCTGGTGCCTGGCTACTACTAATGCTGATCTCACCACAACCACTCTCTCATGGGATACCATGCACTGATACTTTTTCTGTCATCGCACATAAAAGATTACCATGACGCTCATGATGAGAAGCAGGACACAGCCTGTTTGTTCATCAACATAGTTATCCCACAGCATGAAAGGCACTGTAGGCTTCATATATTCTTCTCCAGGTAGAGGCCTTAAAAAGCAACCTGAGCAATCACTTGGCTTTTGCATGTATTATGCATTCTGTACCAGGGTTGGTGGTATGTTACTAGGGTACTGACCAGATGGTGATTCGGAGCACAGCCGTAGCATCGCAATATAATGTGTAATGTCCAGTGACATAGATGTCCAAGCTTGCTGAAAAAAAGCAGCACAGCGACAGTGATCCATGTTAGGTGAAAATTCCACAGCAATACATGCATCCTGCCCTTCAACAGATTAATGGTGGACATCTGCATGACATGGTTCTGAGGCCTATTTCAGAGAATTGGCCATCTTTGGCCAAAGTGTGTTCACCTGCCACATGTCCTAGGTATGTCTAACTGTACAGTTGTGTACCCGGAACACATACCTGTTTTCTCACATCATGTCACACAACAAACAGTTTGCTGTCTGGTTGCTTGACCGGCATTGTATGCTTGCAAGGCCAATGTAATATCAGCAAAGTTGAAAAAGTGCTCTGTGCTTGCACAGACATCCACGCCTTCACTGCCAGGAGTACCTATAAACACTGTGTTTCAGGCTTAACCCCCAAGGGTGTGGCAGCATGAACCTAACTTTGGACTTGCACAGTGTCACATTTGTAGGTATGGCATTGGGACCAATTCTAATAACAGGATTATGGTCAATCAAAGGTTCACATGGCTGGCAAAGCATTTTATGGCACCCTGTCAGGTGCTTTGTTACCTTAGGGGAAATACATAAAGATGACATGTTACATTTCACCATCTGTCATGACACTGCCTAATGATGGGATGCTGTGACATACATGCAAGCATGACTGTATTGCTAATGGCACTATCAATGACTGCTGATGAGATGTGGAAAGAGACCCCAACCTTCTACTCCTAGGCCACACAAATACAACATGTGACAGATGTGACTGTATTTCAAACCTTGAGTCCATGGTGCCTCAAACAGCAGTCAGTACACATAGCAATGAACATTTTGCCAACTTGCACAGTTCACCTCCTGCTCCACCCACACCCACATCACACACACCTGCATGTGTACAGTTCCTTATCAGACACATTCCCAAACAACAGACACCTGAAAAAAATCACACCTCTGTACTGCAGAGTACACATAATAGTTCATGAACCACTGTCTCACCAGTCAAACACCTGAGGCAAAACACAAAATCAAGCTTATTATTCATAGGTGATTACATCGTGAGACACACTAATTTCTGTGCCACCAGGCTACATATGGGAAAGGTCACAGTTAGCTGTCTGTGGGTTGACATGATACGCCATACCAAACATTGCCGTAACTCAAGGAATATCAGGTAACATAATGATGACATCATAGTTCCTGCAGTTGTGTACAACTAAGGACATATGTCACCGGACTGTATGCACACACATGACTGAGCTTAGACACTCTGTGTCTCTTGTGGCTATGCCTATAGCTTTCAGCTGCATTTGACCCTCACCTAGGATGATGGCTCAATGCACATGGATGATGGTTGTCAATAATAACTGCCTTACCATGCAGTGTCATTGTAAGGGGCTCCACTACTTATCCACCTGGGATGACTTGCTCAACAGATGTCAATGCTTTAATATCAGGAACACAAGCAACAAAGCAAAGCAATCCCAAAAGAGAAACAAAGGCAAATGTGGAACCAAACATGTTTAATACAAAACACCAGGATTGAGCACTTTCGTAAACCAGTTACTTCATCAGAATCAAATCAATAAAGAATAACACCATCCTGTTATACCCCTCCACTTAGTCACATGTTAAAAAATTACAAATAATCACAAGTTTCTTAAAGATCCAAACACTCTAAATATAAAACCCCCTACAAAAACAAAATTAAATAGTTGTTACACTTGCAAATAATGCTCAGAAAACTTGTATAACGAATGACAATACCAAACGTTGTAATAAATAGCATAAATATAAAAGTATATATATACAAATATATATAAACAGTTTATCATGAATATATCCCTATATAAAATGAATGCAGGTTTTTACAAAATATGACTTCAGCCTTAAAACACTGGCTATGAATAATCCCTCATTTAGACCTTGGTGGGTAGTGGCATTCAATTGGAACTGCCAACGCAGTTCTCTTTCTTCTAAAATATCACCACAAGAACCCTCACTGATATCTTGCAACACTTGCTCCAATACAAAAAAATGGAAATAATGACCGGGAAGCAACATAATGTGTTTGGCCAAAGAGTTGCTACAGTCCAATTTTCTGATGTGAGTTTTGTGCTTGTATATGCGTTCCTTTATTTTTCTTTTGGTTTTGCCAACATAATAACACTGGCAAATTTGGCATATAGCAGCATATACCACCTCAAAACTATCTCAATTGCAAAAATTCTTAGACTTAATAAACATACCTTTAATAATAATATGGTCACCCTCCAAGATATCATGACAATACTTGCAGTTGCCACATTTGTATGTGCCTGCTCTCCTGTTACTGCGGCCATACTCACAATGTATAGGGGCTTGTTCCAAAAAAAATTGTTATTGTCTTGCCCCTCCTGAACACAGCCATGGGACCCTTACCAAGCTTTTCCCCGGTATCCTTAAAAAGGGAAAAGTATTGCCAATTTAAAAAAAAAATCTCTAGTTTCGGTAGCTTCATTGCAATACTCAGTAACAAAGACATGATTTTTCCTAGTTAAATGATCAGGCCCCCCATTTATCACCACTGGAACTGTAGTATTATTGGAATGTATTAATGGCACTGTATCCCTATTCAATCTTTTCTGAATAGTGTCTTCACAAATGGGAGCTACCAAAGTCTCAGCGTAACCCCTATTGTACATGTCTTTGAGTTTCTCACATTCTGCTAACAATTGATGGTGTGAAGAGACCATTCTGGTCACTCTGACAAATTGGCCTTTGATAATTCCCATTTTTTGGTGTAGGGGTGATTGCTCTCAAAATTAAGTAGGCTATTACTATACCTAGGTTTCCTATAAATTGTACTAGCCAACTTCCCCCCTTGATAATCCTTGGATATGGTCACATTTGAATAATTGATGAACTCGTCATGGACCGTGTGGGTAAACCTCAAAAACGTGGTGGAGGAATTAATTAATTCCATGAACCTCTCTATTTCTGCCAAAGACCTATCCCAGATGATAAACATATCATCCAGGAAGTGTAAATACAACTGCCATGGTTTAACATTGAAATATCTAAACAGGATATTTCTTTCCCACTGTAATATCATGATGTTAGCAAAAATGGGAGCACATGAGGCCCCCATGGCTATACCTTTTGTTTGTTTGTAGTACTGTCCTTCCAGGAAAACAAAGTTACATTTTAAAACCATTGTTTATTTTGGTTTTACATTTGCCTTCATTTTTCCTTTGGATTGCTTTACTGCTTGTGTTCCTGATATTACAGTTTTTGTCTTCCTTGGTTACAGAAGTCAATGCTTTGCTGGAGATGGTCTTCATCTATCACCTTGGGATGTTGAGTACTGGCCAAGGCTGCTGACACTCCTACAGTGCATCATATAAGCACTGTTTAGAGAGAATGCTTTCCAATGAGAACACCATCTTCATACAACATCACAGTTATGCTGTTACACACTGGGAATGGCAACACTAAATCCCAATCTGTGAAAGGTATCCCCACCTTGGAATATGCAGACATTTGTGCAGTCAAAGATAACTGGTTCAAGGCTGTGGACAGCACCACAGCCATACCAGACTACACGTCCTTCCACATGTTCAGACCTCAAACTGGCAGTGTGCAAGGTAATGAGATAGTGTATACATATTCATTAAGGATAGATACACATCCAGAGTTAGTGAAACACTGTGGTTTCCTGGAGAAATTGTAGGTGATATTCACTGCTGGAAGGGCACCTAATCAAGCAATTGCCAGCTACAGGAGCAGCTCCATGAATCCAGACACCTGTTATGCTTATTTGAATGTACTTGTGTCTATCAAGATATATCAGTAAACCATGGTTTGGGGTGACATTAAGTAACCACCAGCCATGTTGCTTTCTCATGCTGAAGCTCACTTGCCCAAAGGTTAGTCCACATCCTTAACTGCAATGACCTTGACCAGTGGCATTACATCCCCACAAGGGGAGCCAATGTAGTGCATCATGTGTTTACCAATAGGGTGACCACTGCAGAGCCCCATTGTGAAGTCCTCCCTGGAGAGATCTGACCACAGATCAGTCTCATTAAAACTGTGTATCAGACCTACCCCCCATGCAGAAAATATAGAAATATACTTGAACAAAGCAATTTATTTCCTCCTATGGGATGGTTTACATAGCTTGACTGCACCTTCCCCCTCAGATGGGACAGGCAAGTATGTAGAGCTCTACACCCATATTTTATGTAAGCAGCAGTACAACTGCATGGACTTGGCTGTACCTGACAGGAGGAACATAAGCTCATCATGGCACAAAAAACCTACCTGGTAGACAGCTGCCATTAGCTGGCTGTACAATAAGAGGTGGACATTGCTGTGTGACAGCTGGGGTGAGGCTGCCCCCTAATATGGAGGCCTTCTCAACTAAACCAAGCACATAGTGTTGTTGTGACATCAGACAGAAACAGTATGTGACAAAATTGGCCTCCCCCACAAAGCAGACACACAAAGCACAGTGCAGTTACATGTGCAACCTCAAAGGAAAGGTCCAGATTGTCGGTGAACTCGAACTTAATAATACCACATATAGTAGGTCTGTACTCATAGCTAACCTATTGTCCCTCAGGTTCTGCATCAACTTCACTCCCCTGTCCCCATCACATGTGCCACCTGACATTCCTACAACCTGTCCCATACCTTCTTTATATCTACAGAGCAGGTTGTAACTGTCCTATCTATGGGGGAGATACACAGTATCTATTGAACATGCTAACATCCCAGGTTGCATCCTACATGGGATCCATCAAGGATTACTAACACCATTGGGAACTCCTTGTAATCATACTGTAACCACTGGCTGCATCCCAGCTGACTGGACAAAGGCAACTGTTATTCCTTGCACAGATGTAGTGCATCCACTGATCACTGGAACTATAGACCTATTTACCTGAGTAGCCATATCATGGGGCAAATCATCATGGAGCTGATCAGCAAACATATATGTAATATACAAACAGTTGACTGTACTCTTTGTATTTCTGACATGGAGAGCATGGCTGTTAAAGCTGGTGGACATGTCCAAGGCAGTAACCAGGAACCTGGGTGAGGGGACATCAGGATATAAAACCACTTGGACTTAGCCAAGCCAAGTGACTCTATCCCCCACTCAGGCATCATTGACAAAAGCACCCACTTAGGCATGCATAATAATATCATTATAGAGATCACTAAGTTGCTCAGTGATGGAACACATACTCAAAATAGGGATCTCCACCTCCGATAGCTGCTCTGTAGGCAGCGGTGTTTAACAGGGCTCAGTCCTGTGTCTTCTACTGCTTGAAATCCATTTAACAAGTGAAAACTGAATGTCTGTGGCTGACAACATTGACTGATGCCTGCAAACTGTGAGCAGTCATAGAATCTGTGAGTTATGTTAATATCCTACAATAGGGTGTTGATGAACAAATGCCTGTTGACATACTAATGGCCATAAAGTCCATGCAAATATATATGTAGTATCATTTCCACTGGTAACACCTATGTTCCTGGTAAGTACCACATCAGCATGCGATGTACATACTCAGGGGTAATAGACCTGGGCACGCAGGCCTGGCCACACAGGTTTATTCCTAATGTACTTGAGATCCCCATTTCTGCCCAGTGGTAAGACAGGAATCATATGTCATAACTGAGGGAACAGTCACCCGAAACTCACATACTCATAAACTCCATGTATTCTTCCCTCAGCATGCCAATATTTGAGTGCAATGGTCATTCGGTAATGTACCTTTCCAAGCACTACTGGCAATTACACACAACACGATGATCCCTCCCAAGGGAACTTCACGTTTTCAGCATCTGTTCAATGGGGATCATTTGAAATCACTGGTCATTGGAGCCTGTGGCATATACACTACTCAGAGTTGATCTCTGCCTTGTGTACGGGGCTATTTACCTTTGAAAGGTTGAAAATCAACATACCAAATGGCCCTTTGTGCGAACCAGAATGATGAAAATTGTCAGTCCGATCTGAACCAAAGTTCAAAAATCAGCAAATCGAAAACCAGATTAGCTGATTTTCGAACTTCAGTTCAAAGACAAAGCGTAATGCCCGCCTGCACCCTCCCACACCCCCCTACTCTATTATTCTAACTCTGAGGTTGCACTACAGTGGGGAAAGGGTCCACTTCCTGATCCCCACTATAATGCACCTCGTACCAAAAATGCCGAATTTGCAATGAACGAACGTTACTGTGCATTTGCTCATTGCACATTCAATGCATTTTGTTTTTGGCCTTCTGAAAACTTGAAAAAGTCCTTTTGGACTTTTGTATTTCACATATATGCATTACGTACATGTAAAGGTAAACCTACAGGGCAATATGTGACCCTGCATGATTGAAATTCTGCATATCTGTAGGTGGCATGATACATGGATTACTTACTCTATGGACATTAACCTTTTATTTGACATTAGTAATACATGCTGGTACGAGAGATCTGCCTAGCAGACATGAACACACCTTTGAAACAGAATCCTGCCTAATGACAAACAGAGCACCTCACTGGACCTCATCAGATGCCATCTGTATGATTGACTGTGTGACCATTATTTCACTACAGGGCTTCTGCCTGTGTCCCTCATAGATAGGGCAATATGTGCTGATCATGTAAATAAGAGTAAAAAATTGGCTAGGATTGTGAGGGCTGTAGGGCCATCATGCTACTAAAGTTCAAAGATCCTATGATTCCATAAGCTGATGTAAAATGCACTAACACATACATGCTCCAAGTTGGCTGCAAAAAGATTAGAACACTTATCTATCTAACGGTACACACTACAGATCACAGTAAGTGACACATGCACTACAGCTCAAGTCTGCTATGGATCTCTCTTTAGGACATATTATGCTTGATAACATCA